>NC_058377.1:2190000-2350000 GCF_018350175.1 Felis catus | reverse complement strand
GAAACATAGAAACAAGTCAGGCCTTCGCTTCACCATGGGGTAAGCAAGAAGAGCCTCGTGGTGGTCACTTCCAGGTCACTCCACCTACTGGAGGTTAGGTCTGGCCACATGAACACCAGTGGATAATTCTTCACCCCCCAGGTTCCCCCTGCTGTGACTGTTAATATTACAGTCGTGATGCCTCATTAGCTGGGGCCCCTGAGTGAGAAAACAGGAAGCAGGGCCCCCCCCACCAGCCCAAAGTTGATGGATGTGTAGTATGAGCAAGAAATAACCTTTTATTAAAACCAGTGAGGGGCTCCTGGGTGGCGTAGTCGGTTAAGCGTCCGACTTCAGCCAGGTCAGGATCTCGCGGTCCATGACTTCGAGCCCCGCGTCGGGCTCTGGGCTGATGGCTCAGAGCCTGGAGCCTGTTTCCGATTCTGTGTCTCCCTCTGTCTCTGCCCCTCCCCCGTTTATGCTCTGTCTCTCTCTGTCCCAAAAATAAATAAACGTTGAAAAAAAATTAAAAAATAAATAAATAAATTAAAAAAAACAGTGAGACTTTGGCTGGCACAGTCTAACCTTTCCTGAGTGTGCATGGGATGAGGGAAGAATCTGGAGGAGGCCCACCAGCTCCGGTAAAGATACTGGTGAGACTTGTTCGCATGAGATTGGACGAGAAACAGAAGGCTGGCTCCGCTCCCAAGCTCCACCCGCTGTAAAACCCGACGTGGCTTCATAGCAGGAGCTTCTGTGGGGAAAACACATCCGCTTTGAAACAAAGCTTGTTTTAACAAAATGGTAATAGCATGAATCGATCCATAAAAGTAAAACCTCTTTTGGTGCATTATCCCCATGAAAGTCCCAAGTTCACGCCTTTTCTCAATTGCGTCTCAAAAGTCTTCAAAGTTATTTCTCTCCTTCAGTATTGAGACGGAGAGCCAGTGACCTTTCTTGTAACCAGTGTATGTGTGTGTGTGTGTGTGTGTGTGTGTGTGTGTGTGTGTGTTTTCCTGATTTGCTTAGCTTAGCACTTTGGGACTCAGAATTTTTTAACGTTTATTAATTTTTGCGAGAGAGACAGAGCATGAGCGGGGGAAGGGCAGAGAGAGAGAGGGAGACACAGAATCCGAAGCAGGCTCCAGGCTCCGAGGTGTCAGCACAGAGCCCGACGCGGGGCTCGAACCCAAGAACTGTGAGATCATGGCCTGAGCTGAAGTCGGACGCTCAACTGACTGAGCCACCCAGGCACCCCCAGGCCTCAAGAATTTCCAGAAAGATCGAGGAATGCTGGGAATCCGTGTGCATTTCCTGCTTAATTAATTGTTCTCTCATTTTTGGCTCCTGTGAGTTACTGATCTCTAGAGCAAACGATTCTCTTGAAAGCTATCAGCTTTTGACAGATAGATGTTTATCACCATCACAATGTATGAATTATTTGCATTAATATGTCATAGCTTTGACAATTCTTTGACCTATTCTGAGATATATAGTAATTTCTACTGCCTTTAATTTTATTGTCTGAGGTAGGGAGGGAATTTATTTTCTTAAGGCCCAGTGACAGGTCAAAATTTAGCTTTATGTACTTGTATATATCTTCTCAGCTTTGGTCCTGTAAAGTGCTTGATTCTTTGTTTACAAGAGAATATGGATGAGCTATCATTTCTCCGCTTTTTATTGTATGTATATTTTTCATTTCTTTTTCCACACACATTTGTATGCATAAAAACCCTTTAATTTTAGAGCTCCCTTTTAATGCAAACTTTATAAAGGCATTTGAAGTGACAGTTAGATATCCAAATGTAAATTATACTTCATCCATAAATGGTGCTGCACCTGAAAATATATGAATTTGAAGTAAGGTGGATAGTTCTCTCTTAAGCATGACTAAACTTACACAAAACTCTGTCCCAACCTGCTCCATTTCCTAACAGTTGGACCGTCCTACACTATTTCCCTATTTTGAAATATTAATATTTGAGGGGCACCTGGGTGGCTCAGTCACTTAAGCATCTGCCTTTGGCTCGGGTCATGATCTCATGGTTCATGAGTTCGAGTCCCACATCGGGTGAACTTGAGCCCCGCTTTGGGCGAGCCCCATTTTTCCCTCTCTCTCTTTCTCTCTCTCCCTCTCTCTGTCCCTTGCTCATTTGCTTCCTCTCTCTCTCTCAAAAAAAAAAAAAAAGGAAGAAAGAAACATTAATATGCAAAAAAAGTGTTTTTTTTGGTATTGAAAAGTGACTCAATCTGTAAATAGCACCAAGGCCATGCAGCTTAATAAACACATAAGCATAATTATAGATCTATGTCATGTCTTCGTGTGTATTACATGGGAGGTGATTAATGCACATATCAAACATAGACATAGGTATATACAGAGCACAAATCATAAGGATCCTTATATTAACTCCCAGTTTTCTTCTTGGATTTGATGAATCTTTAGTCACATGTGATTAGGAAAATGCTTTCTCTTTGTCACATGAATCGCGTTTTCAATCTGTGGGCTTTTTCAGAACCATTGTCTTTGTTCCCCCCTGTTCAGATTCCACGGTGGTTTTGTTGGACTGACTGCTTCCTCCTGAAACTTGCCCTGTAAAATAACTTCAGAAACTTCTCACTCTCTGTGCATACTCAGAGTTCATACTTCAGTCTTCCTGACGATGTAAGGATACGATTTTTCATATAATTAGTGTTTCCTAGAGAAAAGGCTAAAACTACTTTTTCCTGGGTATGACTTCCCTTTCTGTTTTGTCTGTTATCTTTCTATGTCTCTGAGCTGTGTTGCCAGTGATTAAAGCAGATAATTTTTGTCGTTACGATTGTCTTGTTTTCTAGGTTCACATTAGGATAAGTGAAAAGTTCTCTGATTCTGTATTGCTTTCTGTCATGCCACTCAGCAGTGCCCATCCCCACCTACCACAGTTCTGAGTGGTATTATTCATTTCTCTTCACATCCTTCACGTGTCAACAACATCAGAAAACAAAGGTCTACAGTAGAAGAAAAGAATTATTGGGGAAATAATTAATGTGAATTATCCTGTTTTAATTTTTATTTATTATTTTTTAATGCTTATTTTTGAGAGAGAGAGATAGAGAGACAAAGCGTGAGCAGGGGAGGGGCAGAGAGAGAGGGAGACAGAGAATCTGAAGCAGGCTCCAGGCGCTGAGCTGTCAGCAAAGAGCCGACGCGGGGCTCAAAGGCACGAACCGTGAGATCATGACCTGAGCCGAAGTCGGATGCTTAACCGACTGAGCCGCCCAGGTGCCCCTTTAATATGAATTATCCTAATGTGATAGAATACAGTATGGCTGTTTTAGGGCAATCTTTAATTTCACTGACTTTAATTTTCTAAATCTAGACCAAAAATAATTTTCATTTGATTATAAGTTTACAATCACTTCTATAATATACCTATAAAGTAGAAGCCATTTTGCAGGAAAGAGTATAGAGTAATCCCCCCGCCCCTTACTTGCCATCTCACTTTCCACGATTTCGGTGACCCCGGGTCACCTGTGGTCAGGAAGCAGGTGATGTAAAGTTGTAAAGTTCTGATGTAAAGTTGAAAGGTCAGGAGTAACCTCATGCTTTATCACAAGCCTGTGTCATTTACCTCACTGCGTTTTATCACCTCACATCATCATGAGAAGTGTGAGTACAGAATAAGATATTTTGAGGGAGAGAGAGAGAACGCCCACATTCATTAAGTTTTGTCACAGTATCTTGTTATAATTGTTTTTATTTCATTAGTATCTGCTGTTGATCTTTCACTGTGTCTAATTATAAAGGAGGCTTTATCAGAGGTATGCATGTTTAGAGAAAACATAGTGTAGATAGGGTTCAATACGATCTGTGGTTCCAGGCATCCACGGGGGTCTTGGAACATGTGGCCTGTGGCTCCAAGAGGCTACCGAAATCGCTCACCATTGTGTAATGACCCAACAAAACCTCGTGTGTTAAAAGATCTCGTGAGGTGAGGAATAATCACTCTCACATGGTACTTTGGCCATCGCCGCACTCCTGGTGACGGTTTCTGGCAAACGTGCAAAAAAGAATTCACGGTACTTTGTATTTTCCTATGCTGCTCGACTCACATTCTTCAAGAAGAACAATTTTGAGCTCAGGGAATTATCAAGTGAGGTTAGTCTCCAGAAACACTCTCCAAATTGTCACTCTGAGGAAGTTTGTTTACAAAACATTAACACTTTGGCGCGTGCCAAAAGGAACTGTAATTAAAAAAAAAAAAAAAAAAAAAAAAAAAAAAGATGCCGAACTGGCAGACAACCAACTCCCTCCTCCCCGAACCTTCGTAATTAGAAAGGTTTTGTATTACGGCTGGAGTTCCTAGAAAAATCTCTGCTGGAGAATTGAAAATAAACGGCTGACGTTTAATCTGCTTTGTGCCCGAGTTGCTTAAAAGCAGAGTGAGCACAGGTGACTTGTTGGAGAGCTGATCGGGGGGTCTGGGGGGGGGGGGGCCTCGTGCTCACCAGGAACATGGGACAGGTGTGCCCGAGTCTCCTTCGTGAGCATGGCCCCACCAAGACACCCGGCAAGGCGTTAGTCCAGTGATGGCACGATTCGGTGCCTTAGGAAACACGGAGGGGAGAGATGTTAAGAATGCTCTCATGCTGATTTTTAAACTAACGTTCCTAATGAAGTCTAACACCTTTAGCACCACAGCCCTGTGCTTCTGAAGTTAGATGATTTTGCATAAATTGTCTCCTAATTAAATTCCCCTTCATCCCCATTGTGTGTCTTCGGGTCTGTCCTACACATCGACCTACTCGTTTTAGAATTAGGGACTCCGTGCCCTACACTCTTCCGTACTCTCCACCTCTCCCTCTTTCTTGTTTGCGTCTTCAACGTGCACTGCACTGCCTCTTGCTAATGAAGGTACTATTTTGCATTCTAGGATGTTTTTCTATCTTTCTATACTGTGTTGTTAGCCACTGAGGGAGAATGCGAAGATAATTGTGGTAATCCCGATCTTAACGCATTAGGCAGAGCTGAGCTCACTGCTGTAAATTCCACGCTTACGTCAGTCACCCGACTCTGCAGGTTGTCAGGTAGATCTGAGCGTGGCCCCCACACGCAACAGCAGATCCTGCTTTTTTTTCTCCCAGTGTTGTCCTTCTTTTTCTTGGTCCCTGGCTTTTTCGCCGTGGTACAGCCTGCTTACATAGTCAACACGGTGGCACAGATTTTGATGGAAATAGTACAGAATAGGAGGAAGGACCTTTCGGTGGAGCTCTCCCCACAATGTAGCCCCCACAATGTCAGGCCCACTGGCTACATCAAAATGGACATCTTAGAAATACATTTTTCTGCTTTATTTCTGATAAAGCTCCCTTTTATGTGTTGTCTTACTTCGAGATACCCTTCAGTTTGTAAGAAGTCCGAATACGCATTTTATGCAGAAACGTCCATCCGTGTGTGGATGTAACGGATACATCTTCTACATTTTTTAAGGTTATGTATTTATTTTGAGAGAGACAGAGACAGCATGAGCCGGAGAGGGAGAGCGAGAATCCCAAGCAGGCTCCATTCGCACTGTCAGCACGGAGCCGACAGTGGGCTCAATCCCACGAACCGTGAGATCGTGACCTGAGCTGAAATCAAGAGCTGGACGCTTAACCGACTGAGCCCCCCACACACCCCTCAGATATATTTTGAGAGTCTCCCCTTGCCCACACTAGCAGGCACTGGCATTCCTTTTCCTCAAGGAATGTAGCATTCTGCGTATGATTTTTTCTTTCTACTCTCCTACGAGACCGTCAGAGAAATTATAAAGCACCTTTCAGTATCTTCAGTGTTTGTCTCCTGTACCTAACCAGCCTCACTTAGCTTTAAAAAGGGCTAAACACAGAGTACATTGTTCCCGCATTAAAAGATTTACTTAAACTCTTCCATAATGTGTTCAGCACAGATTGATGTACGAAGGAGCTACTTAGGTGCCTGGAATACTTTTCTAGTATATAAGAAATAAAAATTTTCCGGGTGCCTGGGTGGTCAGTCGGTTAGGGCCTGACTCTGGATTTCAGCTCAGGTCATGACCTCACGGTGTGTGAGATCGAGCCCCACATGGGCCTGCTTGGGATTCTGTCTCTCCGTCTCTTTCTGCCCCTCCCTTGCTCACCCCTTCTCTCTCTGTCTCTCAAAATAAATACATAAACATTAAAATAAGAAAAAAAAAGAAATAAAGGTTGTTCTAAATGTGTGTTGGAACAACTCGTTAGAGTTACCCACTTGTACTCTTATTTTAGATGACAAGGTACAACTGTGTATAAAATTATGGTCAGACAGAAGTGTCTATCCCATTGGAGATTTTGAACTTGAGATTCCATTTCCCCATCTCTGCCTCGCCCTTGACTACTTAGTCATGGTCAGACCACTGGCAGGTGCATCCTCTTGAAAGAAAATGGTCACGTCACTTGGACCCGAAGTGAGTCTTGAGTGCCACATTACACAGACCCTGAAGTATGAATTTAAGAACCAGGAGCCACAAAGAGGACACGGTGTGTGGAATCCTGGAGTTGGTCACAGTGGGAAAGCCACCAGGGTGAGAACACCGACCGTGGGGTTGGACTGAAGTCCACTCTTACACACACTGGCCTCTGCAGCAAATCACTTTAACTTCTCGCTGCTGGTTTCATTACCTGTTGAAGTCACAAAACAAAATTAAATTTAAAAGAGAAAGCAGAATGAGAGCAATGATATTTACTGCCTCCTTTTTTGTTACATAAACTTATATTTATGATGGACTTACAGAATTGGGTTCTTACAACCATTGTTGCTCCCTGCAAAAATCAAGTAGCCTCGTTGGGGTTGTTTAGCATTGGAAGTGGGACTTCTTCGTTTGTATATCATTCGGCTATAGTCTGGGCCAGCGCCATTTCTGTGATCTAGTGCATAATTACGGAGCAGGCATTTTACAAATGAAGTTTTGTAATATATCCCTTTGCAAGTTAGGACTTTCCTGACTCAGTGACCGTTCTTTGTTTTTGCCTCTTGGCTGCAGAATAGAGTTTGTGACATCAGTCGTGCCTCTGGCTCCTGGACTGGGACAGTGGGGCAAACGGGTAGGCCTGGACTGTTGTGCTGAGTTTGTGTGAGCACCAGGTGCAGTCTGTAATTCTACCATTGTGTTCCGATGGAATCGTTGATCAAGCATTTTCATCCTTATGTAGCCACTGAGCATTTGGCCTCTGCATTTTAGGTTGTCATAGATAACATTACGACCTGAGAATAAATAAAAGCATTAGCATTATTTATGATTTCATCTGTTCTTAAACATTACATTATGGATCACCATGTATCTCTGTTGGGACCAGGAAGGACTCGATTCCATGAAATGAGAAAGCTAGGTCCAGGGTTGACCCGCAGAGTCAGCAGGTAGGCGACTCGATTTGATGAAATGGAGAAAGCTAGGTTGGGGGTTGACCCACAGAGTCAGCGGGTAGGCGACTCGATTCCATGAAATGGAGAAAGCTAGGTTGGGGGTTGACCCGCAGAGTCAGCGGGTAGGCGACTCGATTCCATGAAATGGAGAAAGCTAGGTCCAGGGTTGACCCGCAGAGTCAGCAGGTAGGCGACTCGATTTGATGAAATGGAGAAAGCTAGGTTGGGGGTTGACCCGCAGAGTCAGTGGGTAGGCGACTTGATTCCATGAAATGGAGAAAGCTAGGTTGGGGGTTGACCCGCAGAGTCAGCGGGTAGGCGACTTGATTCCATGAAATGGAGAAAGCTAGGTCCGGGGTTGACCTGCAGAGTCAGAGGGTAGGCGACTCGATTCGATGAAATGGAGAAAGCTAGGTCGGGGGTTGACCCACAGAGTCAGTGGGTAGGCAACTCGATTCCATGAAATGGAGAAAGCTAGGTCCGGGGTTGACCCTCAGAGTCGGTAGGTGGGTGACTCAATTCCATGAAATGGAGAAAGCTAGGTCTGGGGTTGACCCGCAGAGTCGGTGGGTAGGCGACTCGATTCCATGAAATGGAGAAAGCTAGGTCCGGGGTTGACCCGCAGAGTCGGTAGGTAGGCGACTCAATTCCATGCAATGGAGAAAGCTAGGTCCGGGGTTGACCCTCAGAGTCGGTGGGTAGGTGACTCGATTCCATGAAATGGAGAAAGCTAGGTCAGGGGTTGACCCGCAGAGTCGGTGGGTAGGCGCCTGTGGACCAGAAATGATGAGGTGGAGGAGGCTCCGAGGTCAAAGACAGGAAGGCAAGTCCCAAACAGGTCAGCAGCTGGTGAGGTCAGATGGAAAACTGAACTTGAGGTGTGGAGTCATAGCAAGGAGGTGCAGGAACCAAGAAAGTCAAGAATAAGAAGCAAAGTAGTAGACCATGTGAGATGGTCCTCAAGGTGAGTGGTTCTCCAATAGGGAGCGTTTGCATCACCTGGAGGGCCATTACAACAAATAGTGCTGGTCTCTACCCCCAGCTTTGCTGCCTCAGTAGGTCTGGGTAGGGCCCAATCATGTGCATTTCTAACAAGCTCCCAGGTGATGTTAATGAGTCTCATTTGGGAACCCCACTTGGCTGTTCTAGATGAATCCCAGACAGAAGTGATGAGGCCTGCAGTGACTTTTCATGAGCTCCTTTGACACTCGGTTGGATGAGTTGAGTTTGTTTAAAGGGTTGGGGACAGAATCAACAAATACAACATTTGGCGTGGGGTTTTTTTTCCATTTTAATTGGTTTAAAAAAAAGATGAAATGCATAACTCAGAGTTTATGAGGATGTAAACTTCCTTCTGTGTGAGAATATATAATAAGAAGTTACATTCTTGCCATATAAACTTGCATGGAAACTGTTGTCTATGAAAAGTGATGTGTTTCATATTTTTGTGGCTCAACAGCTCCCACCACACTCTGGTTAAAGGTGTGTGCTCTGAAGAGTCAATGCCTAGGGTCAAATTGTGATTCACCACTAGCTCTGTGCCCGGAGCTAACAAGTTTCTTACATGCTCTGAACTTCCTCGGTCACGCGGGGGATATTTACTAATATCATAGGGTTGTTGCAAGATTGAGTGACTATCATATGCTTACTGGGGTGCCTGGTGCATAATAATTGTCCCATCAATGTTAGCATGATTGCACACCACAGTAAATGCTCTCATTCAGAAGGGTGACTTCATCTATAAGACTTGGTGGTAATCCGGGGTAAACCCGGTATGTTGGGTCTGTACTGTAATTCATTATAACTCTTCTGCTAAAAAGAGCCCTGAGTCGGCATGAAGTTATACACTATATGTAAACAGTGTGATTCACAAGTCAGAGCAGATTACAGATAGCAAAGAGTCTAAAACTGCGTCTACCAAATTTAAGACTAAGGGAAGAGTGGTTAAAAGCATCAGGTCTGGGGCCGGAGAGCCCAGGTTAGTGCTCTGACTCCATCCTTTACCTGCTCTGTGACTTTAAAGAAATTCCTTGACCTCTCTGTGCCTCAGAGTCTTCATCTGTAGAATGGCAGTGATAGCCACGTCGCAGAGTTGTTACAAACGCTCACACATGCATACAGTGTCCTATTTGTAAACAGTTTACATGCAAAGAGCTTCAACAATGTCTGGCCCAAAGTGAGCAGTATAAATGGGGTCACTGTCATTCATGTGTGTCTATATGTATATTTTGGCAGGATTTTGATTTTTTAAAAATTTTTTAATGTTTATTTTTGAGAGAGACAGCATGAGCAGGGGAGGGGCAGAAAGAGAGGGGGCATAGAATCTGAAGCAGGCTCTAGGCTCTGAGCTGTTGTCACAGAGCCCGACACGGGGTTTGAACTCACAAACTGTGAGATCATGACCTGAGCTGAAGTCAGACGCTTAACTGACTGAGCCACCCAGGTGCCCCAGGATTTTGATTTTTAAGGGAAAATAAATCAGGAAACTTGATAAAAAAATTTTTTTTTCAGGTTGATATAGTTCAAAACAGTGCAGTATAGGTAAATTTGTAATACTGGAAACCAATTTGTCTTAACCAAACTATATCAGAAGGAAACTCCACCCCACCACTGCTTTCTTAAGAGTGGAATAAGCATCTCCTGGGACGCCTGGGTGGCTCAGTCAGTTCAGCGGCCGACTTCGGCTTCAAATCTCACGGTTTGTGAGTTCAAGCCCCGCGTCGGGCTCCACGCTGACACTCTGAGCCTGCTTGGGATTCTCTCTCTCCCTTTGTCTCTGCTCCTCTCGCTCTCTCTCAAAATAAGTAAATGACCTTAAACAGTAAAAATACTAAGTTAGAGAAATATTAAGCAAATAATGCTACTGCAGGAAACACGGCACGGATTATGACGGTAAATCTCTAGTAATGCAAGTGTTGAAAACACTGCAAAACATCATGTTTAGATCCTGTGCTCGGTGACTGACTGTTGATTGACTGGTGGATGGTTGACATTTCTCTTCCTCGCAAACAGCCCTCCCCCATTTCCTACAAGCCCCAGATGACAGTTGAGCAGACAGGCAGTTTTCATGGCTACATTTGCAGTGTCAGGTGAAGGGAAGAGAAGAGGGGAAGGCCAGCCAGGAAGAGTGTTTGTCGTTCCCGGGGAGGGCGTGTGGCTGGGCTCACTGGGGGGGGCACAGAGCTGTGCTCTCGCGTCCTGGGTTCAAGTCTGCAGTTCCCATGCAAGACGCTTCTGCATCTCGTGGGCTGTGTCCTCCTCCTCCCTCTGGTACGTGGGGAGCCTCCAGCCGCCCTCCGCATCCCAGCCTTCCCGTGGCTTCCAGCAGCGACGTAAGCCTCCCTGACCCGGCTCGCTGAATTACAGGCCTCGAGTAAACGCTCTGCGGGCAAGCACAAATGGACTGTGGTTGGATGCAGCACCGGCAGGGTCCGCACAGCCAGAATCCAAAGTGCAAAGAACTCTGCGTGTGGGAAGGATGTAGACACGGACCCGCCTCGGCTGTCAGGCTGACACAGGTCTCCCAGCCTTAGGTCAGAGTTCACGGCTTATGGGCACGGCTCGTACCCCCTGCACTTCAGACGCCAGCTGCAGATTTTGGGGTGCCATAACCAACAGGCTATCAATTCAGGGTCCCCCCGTAAACCCGTCAAGTTTGATGATTTGATAGAACAACTCGTAGAACTCACAAAGGCACTAGAGTTACAATGACAGTTTTACTGCTAAGTTTTATTGTAAAGAGTGCATTTCAGGACCAGCCCAGTGAGGACACACAGGGTGAGATCTGGGGGCTGGTGGGGGTTGGGGTCCCAAGCACGAAGCACCCTCCCCAGCAAGTGCACGTGCACCAACAGCCGGGAGGTTTACTCAAGCTTCCAGCACCAGACTTTTCCCGGGGTTTCATTCTCCAGGTGGGACTGGGAGAATGACTGCTGATGGGACCAGACTCCATCTACAGTGCTCCTTTCCTCCAGGGAGGTTGTGAGGTCAGGCTGATGTCAGGGCTCCAAACCCTCTGCCTTTCAACACACGGTTGGGTTGGTCTTACTGCATAGCCAGCCCACTTCCGGAAACTGTTGGGGAGGGGGCAGTTAGTTGCCTCATTAGTGTAAACCCAGACGTGGCCCCAGGGCCCACGGTGAATAACGAAGACCCTTCAGTCACCTGGGAAGTTCTAACTGGGTAGGATTTCCCGGTCAAGAACCCAGCACAAAGACCACACAAGTTCTTTATCGTACGACACGTGGAAAATACAAGAATTGGGCCCATAAGTCACCGAAAACTCAGGCAAAGAACTAATGATTTTTGTGACACAGAAACCACTGGAAAATGTCATTTGAATAAAAAATGAGTAGTTATTAGGGGCACCTGGGTGGCGGTTGGTTAAGCGTCCGACTTCGGCTCAGGCCATGATCTCACGGCTCATGAGTTCGAGCCCCGCGTCAGGCTCTGTGCTGACAGCTCGGAGCCTGGAGCCTGCTTCCGATTCTGTGTCTCCCTCTCTCTCTGTCCCTTGCCTGCTCACACTCTTTCTCTGTCTCTCAAAAATAAATAAACATTAAAAAAACTTTTAAAAAATGAGCAGTCATTAAGCACCATTGGATCCTTTCATATTTTTCACTCCCTCGGTCATTTGTTCAGTGATATTTCTGGACTTCTACCTGCGCTTGTTGCTGAAGCTATAATGCCAATGCTGTAAGGGTAGAGGAAAACAGAAAGTTGTTGTTTTGCTTTTTGGGGGGCTTTTTGTGTCATAGGGAAAAATGGAAGGGTTAATGAACTATTTGAAATTATTTACTCATTTTGATGTCGATCTAAACGAACCTGAGTTCTGAGGTGACTTCATGTGCCTCGTCGAAAACTATGTTAAAAGAGGTCTCCAATCACAAAATATCGCCAGCAAGTGCAGACTTGTGAGGACTCAGGGGACTGGGGGTAAGAGAAGGAGTCTGTCCGTTCTGCGTAGAAAGAACCAGAAAGCGGCCGCTTGGACTCAGGTTGTTAGACGAAATCGCGACGTGCTCTGAAATGTGATGTTTTCAACTGCTGTGTTTTTTTTGTTGTTGTTGTTTGTTTTTTTGCTTTCTCGTAATTGGAACAACATACTAATTTCTACAAGTTTGTGACTACTAACAGACAGCAATCACCTCACAGACTTGTACCGAAGAGACGAGACCATCCAGGTGACAGGAAACGGCCATGTGCAGAGCCCTCGCTTCCCCAACAGCTACCCCAGGAACCTGCTTCTGACGTGGCGCCTGCGTTCCCAGGAGAAAACAAGAATACAGCTGGCCTTTGACAGTCAGTTCGGATTAGAGGAGGCGGAAAATGATATCTGCAGGTGAGTGGGGAGAAACGCAGGTCAGGGGTCACGCCCAAGGGGAAGAAACGATGGATGTAAAACCTGGCTTCGTGCTTTCCTTTGGGGACCCGCCCGGATCCGAGCGGACAAAATACAGGGGGCACAGGCTTTGTCTGCAGAGGGCCCGGTCACAGAACCCCAGGTACGCACCCGTCAGAGCCGGGCCACCGGGCTGCTGGGGAAGGGCCCCTGTGTTGGCCGGGCCTCGAGCAGCCTTTGGGAGCACATAGACGCATCCAGCATCCCGCGATACCCGCAGCCACATCATGTGGGTGTAAGGAGCCCCCGTAGGGCTCCGGGAACTGACCCTGGCCATTGTAGCCCGCGCACTGGAAGGTGGTGACGGTGAGGACCATGTCAGGGCCTTACCCTGAAATCCTGGGCCTCAGAGAAGAAAGAAACATCACCCCCCCCCCCTCAGATGGTCCGTTTGCCGTCCTTTTCTGGGTCTGCTCGATCATCTTGTCCCTTCTAAGCCTATGTATCGGAGAGCGCCCTGGCTGTTCTGGGAGTTGCCTGCTCACAGCGTCGCAGTCGCTGAATCAGCATGTAGGGGACGGGAGGGCTTTGTTTCCTTTCTGTGCTTCCCGCACGCGCGGGTTCTGCGATGCCAGATCCTTTCAGCAGGTCTATTTTCCTCTGAATAAGAAGAGGGTGCCTCAAATTTGGCTGTCCTTTGTCGCATGTTGATTATGCTGACAGCTTTTGTTGTGTGGCTGTTTCTTCCAGAATAACAGCAGTGCCTGTTACTTTCAGGACCACAGAGGGTAATGTATGCCAGAAAGCAGACACAAATACGTGCCCCAAGAGCCGGCTCACGTTTACAGAGAGGACACACTCCAGCGGGTCTTGTGGCTTGTCACCCCTGAAAGGGAGAACTGATTTTCTGTGCTGGAGAAAGAGTTGGTGCAGAAAAAAAAAAAAAATGTTTTTTTGAGGACTGTTCAGGGGTGATGGCATGAAAGGGAAGCCAGGTCTCCATGATGAGGTGAGGTTTTGATCCGGGTAGATGGGAGCTGTGTCAGCACCCATGCCTTGGAAATGGAAGACGCTAAGCGTGGTTTCCTTTCTGGACCTTTCAGCCAATCCAGTGGTGTCTCAAAATTCGTGGAGGCAGATAGAGGAGTAAGAGGCAGGGAAGGGGACAGGAAGAAGGAAAAGACAGACTGACTTCGTCTCAGGGAAAAACTACGCTGATGGATTTAAACCACAAGAAAGTGACCTTTGGTGGTATTAACGAAGTTTCAAGTACACTCATTCTTTGCGCGGTAACTGTGATTTACACATACTGTATATAAAATGCAATGCGCTTGGTTTCCTGCCATCTGTTCCCAAGCCTCCTTGATGTTTACATTGTAATATTTTATTGCTTGAATAATGATTCTTTGCGAGTGCTTCTCACCTTCCAAGCACCGCATAAACATGAAGTAATTAATTTACACACCACCCAAGAGATACCCAGCCGGTGAATTTGTGTAAACCTCTTACTTTGCTCAGAGGGAAACTGAGGGAAAAGGACGGAAGGGCCCCATAAATCACCGTCAACGAAGTGTAGTCGCCCAGTCGTTACACGATCCCGCCCGGTCCAGTAAAAGCTCTGTGCCTCCTGGTGGACTTTCTCCATATTCAGCCGCCATGTTTCTCGTGCTGATCCCGCCAGGGCAGTTGTGAAGAACATATCAAGCGGGTTGAGTCTACGACCGCTGTTCGCCCAGAGTGCCCATCCTTTGCGTTGTGACTTTAGCATTCAGAGACATTCGGGGAGAGGCAGAGTGACTGATGGCCGGAACCGAAGGGCAGATAGTTCAGCTCACAAGTAGAATGTCCTGAGATTTGGGATGTCCTGAAAATAAAGTCAGTGATCCCTGGAAGATGTCCACTGTGTCCCTGAAGACAGTCTACTGTGTGATGGAAAGGTTATATGGAACATTGAAAGAGGCCTTCCCCACCTCCTCAGTCCTGGCATTCTGTGTTTCTCTGACCAGCCTCAGAGCCGAATCACCTCATCCACACCCTGGTTTAACCAGATACCTCCAGTATTTCTTAGGGCACCTCCCTCCCCCAAATCGTAATGCTTTTCACTATGATAACCATCCTAGTTTATTATAGGATCCTTGCAAAAGACAGTTTCCAAAAGGGAAGAGAGCTTTTTATTTTATTTTACCATCTATTTGCTGTAATGAGATGATGTAACATAATGCTGATTCCACATGCTGTATAGATACGGATCATTTCTTAAGGGACCACTGGATGTGGCGAATTAATTAAAAGTGGGAATTGGTTTGAAAACCTTTATATAGTAAATATTTGCGCATGTAATTAAAGCTGGGTCTCCAAAAATAGGACAACAGATTATAATTATTACTTTTCCTAGGAAACCCTTCCAAGCCAGATGTTCAGAAAGTGGCCCATTTTGATGACTGTTGATTTGGGAATACTCATGGCTAAATGTGCATAAACGTTCTTTCAGCTTATTGACGTTTGAATTTGAAAGACTGAACCCAAAGACTGGCTTTCCTGTAAAAATTTCTGTAGGCTTTAATTTTCATGTTAGGTGGTAGTCATGAGAAATCACATATGTTACTTTTAATTTCTCCGGGGAAGGATGAATGTCAAAGTGTGCTGTAATCAAAATTTGTTTATTTCTGTCACATTGAAACTAGGTATGATTTTGTGGAGGTTGAAGATGTATCTGAGACCAGTACCGTAATTAGAGGGCGGTGGTGTGGACACAAAGACGCTCCCCCCAGAATAACATCAAGAACAAACCAAATTAAAATAACATTCAAGTCTGATGACTACTTCGTGGCTAAACCTGGATTCAAGATCTATTATTCTTTTGTGGTAAGTATCCTAACCGCCCTGTGATTAAAAGCAGACACTGGTTTCACGAAGTACAGAGATCATTTTCTATGATGAAACGCAGTGGTGTGAGGGTGAACTGTGTTAATTCTCCGTGGGATGCTCCATTACTGCCCTACGACCAACGTGGTATACAGCTTTCTGGAGTAAGGAGCACTGTTTTGATCTATTAGGTCAACCCTTGGGTCTATGCATAGTAAACAGAAAAAGGGAAATGGTTGATATTAGTAACGCAGTGTTACCTCTGGTTCAGCTGATGCAAGGTGAATGCAGAGCCAAATAAAAGGCATGTGAGAGTTGAGTATCTTTAGTTTAAAGAGTTGTCTGTGTCATTCCAGCCACAGAGAAGAGTCTGGACAATTTCAGCTGAAATTACCCAGACGTGGGAGGGGTCTCTGTCATGATCATGGAGCCTTAGCGTTGTCAAGAGTCGTAAAGTTCGTGAACTTCCTCGAGTAGACCCAGGAGTGTGGCGCTGTTGTGTTGGCTACACTCCTGCTTAGTCATGGTCTCACCTCTGCTTAACACCTCCACAACCCTTCCCAGGTTTAAGTGGATCTAACCGTTGGAAAATGCTCAATCTCTTATTGAGTCAAAATCCGCATGGTAGTCAGTTCTCGTTGTTGGGCACATGCGATCAGGTGTCTCCTTTACTCAGTCAGGTATTGATAAGACTCTGTAAGGTTCCTGCTCACTGTCAGCCTCTGACAGGTGCAGTAGATACCACGGTGAGCAAGACAGACAGGGTTCTTGAGCCCCTGGGAGCTCATAATCTCGTAGGGATGGCAGCCTATTAAAAAGCTGTAATAACGGAGAACAGTGAACAAAGGCGAAAGTACCAGGTTCTGTGAGTTCGGCTCAGGGAGACATTGGCATAATTTTACCTGTCCGTGACCTTGGCTATCCCTGAACCCTTCTTGTGTTCGTAGCGTGTGACCTTTTATTCTCCCATGAGCGCGCTTCATTCCCGTTCAGTTTGTCTTTATCCGTCTTCAAAGCACGGATGTCAAAATCGAACCCAGGGCTACGGATGGAGTCACTGTGTGTTTTGTCTCCCCTCCTGTGGGTTTTTTTTTTCTTTTTCGCATAATAGTGAGCTTTTAAAAGCTAAGTGAATTCTACATCAGAATAAATGAAAAAATAGCATGAGGCGACACCGCTTCCCGTTTTAATTTGAAAATAATCCATCAGGCATGATTTACGTTACTGCAAACACATCAGTGCTGCTCAGCGTTAAAATTCAAGGGCGAACCTTTGGTTTCTCTGTTTCTGTCTTTTAATGTGTTCAGTGCTGTTCTGTTCTCCACTGTTCACGGGCTGCACAGGCTGGGCACGTTGGGATGGTGATGGATAGGCTTAGGGAAAGACCTTTTTTCCCTTAAAATATCAAGAAGTGTTAGTGCTGACGGATAGACTTTCTGTGAAATTTGACGACTAAACTGAACGGTCCGTAAGTCAGTTAGAAACACCCTAACTCTCATACAGTGTCATTCAGCCAAAATAACTCCTTTTCTTTTTTTCTTTTTTTTTTTTTCAACGTTTTTTATTTATTTTTGGGACAGAGAGAGACAGAGCATGAACGGGGGAGGGGCAGAGAGAGAGGGAGACACAGAATCGGAAACAGGCTCCAGGCTCCGAGCCATCAGCCCAGAGCCCAACGCGGGGCTCGAACTCACGGGCGGCGAGATCGTGACCTGGCTGAAGTCGGACGCTTAACCGACTGCGCCATCCAGGTGCCCCAAAATAACTCCTTTTCTATGGAAGAGGCAGCACAGGTATGGATTTGGGGGGAATGAATAGTCCTTTTTGGAGGTGTTCGAGCTCACGGTGCCGGCCCATCACCCGTTGAGTGGCCAGCATTAAGCGGCATGTTGAGTGGCCCCTGAGTCTGGCTGGAAACTGGCGTCACTCACTCGCTCACCTCCGCCAGGACATTAATTGTGGGTTTTAGGAGCGAGAATACTTATAATTTTTGGTGTATTTCCCTACTAATCTCTTGGTCTGCATTTTTGAGGACAGATCCAGGCTCCTTTTTGGTTTCTCAAGGCATCTGGCACCAAATAGCATCAACTAGAGCCAGAGAGCTTTGGTGGCTGAACTCCAAGAGGTGGAATGAACTTCACCTACAGGGGTGTGTGGACTATAGATAGGTGGGCTTTTTTTTTTTTTTAATGTTTACTTCTTTTAGAGAGAGAGAGTGCGCGCGTGAGCAGGGGAGGAGCAGAGAGAGAGGGAGAGAGGGAGAGACAGAGAGAGAGACAGGATCTGAAGCAGGCTCTAGGCCCTGAGCTGTCAGCACAGAGCCTGACGCAGGGCTCGAACTCAGGAACTGTGAGATCGTGACCTGAGCTGAAGTTGGACGTTTAACCGACTAATCCCCCCCAGGCGCCCCAAAGATCTGTCTGGCTTTTGATAAAAGCCTGTTTCTTGCTCAACAGGGATAGAAGGTCACTATGGCTTGACCGGTGTATTGGAGAGATCATTTTATTTTACTTTTTTAAGTGTATTTATTTACTTGGAGAGAGAGAGAGCATGCTCTGGGGAGGGGCAGAGAGGGGCAGCGAGGGGGGAGGGGAGAGAGAGAGAGACAGAGAGAGAGAGACAGAGAGAGAGAGAGAGAAAGAAACCCCAGCAGACTGCACTGCCAGCACAGAGTCCGATGTGGGGCTAAAATTCACCAACTGTGAGATTACGACCTGAGCCAAAATCTAGAGTTGGATGCTGACTGAGCCACCCAGGTGTTCCGGGAAGATCATTTTATTTGTGTTTAAATTGTACTTGCAGAGACTTTGAAAGGGCAGTGTTTATAAAGCCAGATGCTACAGAGACTGGGCCTAAAACCTAAAGTTGACCACCTCTAAGCTGATACAGAGACAAGGGATTAAACACAGCAGACGCTCTCCGAGTATATCTGAGCGACTATTTTTACAATGTTACGCAGCCCCACAAAACTTGTAAGGGTCACAGGCAGCTGTTTTTTGCCATGCCTACCTTCAGGCATGCTAGATCTAGGGAAATTTGAGCAGAGAATAGTTCCTGAGGAGTGAGTGTCCTCTTGGAAAATGGCAGCTAGCTCTCTGGGTAGGTCGGTACCACCCCCCTTCTCATCTCTACCTTTTCACCTGTCTGCTTCGCATGGGACATCCTTCTAACTGGTACCTCAGTGACTCTCCGGGTGCAGAAGGAGTTGCCCTAGATGCAAATCACAGGTGCACGGGACCACAGGAGCCCTGGAATCACATCTATGTGATCTGTACTCATCGCATCTTTGCAGTACCCAGTCCCATGTGCATCTTTGCTTAGGTTTTCATTCCACCAAAGTGTGGGAGACTCATGGTTCACATCACGATCACTTATTTGTGGTCACGAGTGGTTCACAAGTTACAATTTTGTGTGATGTGCTTGGGATTCGATCTTGTACCTTTTTTTTTTCACAGTACCTGTCTCGGTCTCTCCTAGAGCACAGCCTCATGGGACCAGAGTTTTGCTGTAAAGCTCACTTTGGATCGACTAAGGTTTCCCTACTTACCAATGGTCTGCTATTAAACAAGTCTCTTCCCCTTTCCTGTCACATGTATCAAATGATGATAATTGGCACTGGTGTGAGGCTTTTAAATGGTACCAAATACTTCGTGCCGTGCCTAGGATGTAGTAAATGGTCAATAAATAATGGTGCTAATTATCCCACCTTTACAGTCACTAATTGTGTATATATGTGTCTTCCAAGTTCATGGTGTTTAAAAAATTCAGCTGAGTAAATTTTAGACGTCTTGTCGGCTGTATTCAATGATTTGCTCATGAGGCAGCCCCCAAGCTAGCCGACAGGAAGGAGCTGCAAGGAGGTACGTGAACAGAAAGTCTAATATACGCAGAAGGGAGTGGGAACAAGGGAGTTCTACTGGGCAAAAAGCTGAGTGAGTTAGTGCAAAGTTACTTGTGTTTAGAAGACAGCAGGGATCTGTCAGGTAGATTATGCACTAGAGCTGATGAGGAGATTCCTGAGTGACTGCTTTAAGAATCCATTGGGGGGAAACCAGAATTATAAGTAGGTCTCAGTTCGGTCACATGGGCCTTAGCATGAGTGACTCCATTTTAAGCCTGTTGTCTTATTTTCAGCATTCATAATGAACTCTTCAAGGGTCTTCTTGCTGTGTGTATTCTACGCAGTGCCTTACACACGGCTAGCTAGCCCGTTTGTTGAGTTGACTCTTTCCAGGTGAAATATGATTCGTTAGAACTGCCTGATTTCAGTTTTTGCTCTCCTGCTCAGGCTTTTTTCCTTAATTTCACTCTACTGTGGAGAAGAGGTAAACGTCAGAGGGCATAATTAGGCAGAATGGATAATGTTATCAAATCCTTGTTAGCAAGATGTGGTTGTCTAAATAAATCAAGCTCTCCCACCTCCAACTCACTTTGTTGGGGAATGTCAGGAATCTGTTAAGTAGGTCTTTGGAAGGGTATCCAATTACAAGGCTCCCATTGGATTCCCAGAAGGCAACCGGCATGAGTGTGAATCTCAGCTCTACCCTTTACTACGGTTTGTTCATCCGTAAAGTGGTGGTCATACTGCCTGAGATGAAGTAGTCATGAGGATGAAATTAGACAATTTTTGTAGAGTGTTCTGCCTGGAACTTATTCATTCCTCAAATATCCGCTGTTCTGACTACTGTCGTCGTCACTGGTGTTATTAACACATCGGGTGACGGGTGAACTCGACATTCCCACACAAACGGCCCAGCTGTCCTGTGTAGGTGGGCACGTGTATGCCCACCTCAGGCCGTAATCCACTTCCTTTGTCCACGGTAGAAATATTTTCTTGTACGTTGTAACAAACCTAAAAACGTTTATTGGTGTGAGTGAGTTTGCGCACGGCGCACACATGTGTTTAATGTAAGGGTCATTTTTTTTTTTCATTCAAAAACAAAAAATGACGTCATTTTAAAGCTACTCAAAAACTTTCTTTTTATGAAATAATTCTAGTTTATTTCATTATTTGAAATCCGCTAGTACCTATTACAAACAATTAAAAAAGCAATTTTGTCAGGTCAGTTGCTTAAGTATATGTCTCTAGTTTGAATTTCTAGCAGTGAAGTTAGGATTTCCATTGAGATTGAAACTCTGCATGAAGCATGGTTTTGCCTTGTAAGTAATTATTCCAAATAGAAAAAGAAAAGGAAGAAGGGAAAGGAGGAGAGCAAACAGGAGGAATAAAACCCAGGAACTGAATAAGATCGGGTTCCCAATTGTAGCACCTTTTGCAGATTCTAATTTTGTTTAGTCTAAGGCTTACCAGTTGGTTAAAGAAAAACAGACTAAGGGTGTGGGCAGTTCACTCTATTCCCCTGAGCCGAATTCTCAGAAGGAGCTGGAGAGCGAAGGACGCCTTCACTTTCTCTGTAAAATGTGTGGAAATGCTGTCCTAATTTTCGCAGATGAAATCGTTGGACATCCTGAACACGTACGGGTGCTTGGCCACACAGCCAGGACTATGTGTAGATCAAAGGACTGTCGTGGTCAGGGTGGTGACCACACAGCAGCTCTCCCCATCAGTTTCTTCCTTTCAAATAGACCCTCCTGAAGGTTTGGGGGCTGTGAGATTGTTCATTGAATACCCACTGTGAGCTAGACCCAGCGACGTCCAGCGCCCTGGAGATCCAGCCTGAAAAAGACAGTGTGTCTGCCCTCAGGACCTCGCCTGGTAGTGGGCACAAACGGGCAATAAATGCCTAAGTAACTAGGGAAGTCAGGACGCGTTCACAAACCACAATTACTTGCAGTTCGGTAAAGGCAGGAAAGAAGATAGACATGGGTAGTGTGATGGAGAGTGATGGACAGCTAGAGTGTCATGGCGGGAGGCACCGTGAGAAGCCGGGGGAGAAAAGAACAGCAGATCCTAAGACCCTAACACAGAAACGAGAAGATGTCTTTCGCGTGACAGTCAGTAATAGTTCTCTTGCTGTCTTGGGATGCAGGCTGCTGGAAGGGAGCAGACGTAAGGGCGGGGGAACACAACAGCACCTAACGGCCCTCAGTCAAGAGTGAGAAAGGAGGTTTCCCATCTCAGCCCATCTTCTCGTGCGTCTCTCAAGGGTCCCAGCGCTTGGACCAGGGGTCAGCTAAGTCCAGACACCGAGAAAGTGTCAGCAAGGTTTCAGACAACGTGTGGGGCAGGGACAGGGTCCAGCAGGAGGGGAGCAGAGCAGGAGGGACAGACGTGGGCTCTAGAAGCCCGAGGTTGCCCGGGCCTGCCACGTTGGTGAGCCTGGCAGGGGGTTCAGAGGCTGTGGGGCGAAGCACATTCTTTAGGACAGAGTCTCCCTTTTGTGGCCCTTCGTAGGCAAGGGGAGACAGATGTTCTTAGTGAAATTTTACAAATGTCCTAAAGTGTCACTAATCACATAGAATGTTTTGGGGAACCAGGAGTCTCTTTGGAAAGGGTGAGTGAACTCGTTTTAATCAGATTGCTTTCCTAAAACCTGAACACATAATGAGAACTTTAATAGAATTCGTGAAGGACTGAAGAGCAAAATTTAGTATGATCTTGGAGCGAAGGATGATTTCTGAAAGGGTGTGGCTAGGTCCAGAAGCACATTGTGGGTGAGGGGAATGAAGGGCAGGTTGAGCTCTTGCAGGAGGTGGGGGTGGGGAGGAGAAGAGGAGGAGATAGATTAAAAAAAAAAAAAGTTTAAGGAAACAGGAGGAGACAGAAAAGTGAGGTGGAATGAAGTCCCATGATAATAGCACGTGGCCCTGCCCAACTCTTATTTCAATGCGTTATTCAACAGGCTTTTTACTGAGCGTGTATTATGTGCCGTGCAGTAGGGTCCGTACTGGATAGAGCGTAGTGAAGAAATGCTTTATGGTCCTGCTGTCCTGTCATAGAACTTATAATTTGGCACAGTCCTGAGGAGGAGGAGGAGGAGAATATATTTTAAAATAATAATAATGAAAATACAATAACGATAGCATCCAACCATCTGGGTGACCGTGAGGATTAAACGTATGAGGCATCGCCTGTGCAGAGTCTAACTCAGGCCCCGGCACGTCCTCAGTAATCACTATTCTGCTCCGGACCTATGCACTACGGGAAGACGGGTTTCAAGAAAATTGTGGAAGGGAGTCGCAGTATCTTAGATACCTGGTGCTTGGCTAACCGTCTTATTTTTACAAGTGAGGCGGTGAACACAGGTGAATAACTTTGCGAACGAGAGAGGTTAGGAGTTTGCCTGTGGTCACAGAGCTCACACAGAGGCGCCATCCATGAACTATGAAAGCTGTGGACCCTCCAGAAAAAAATAGATGTGTATAAAATTGTGCATAAAATCTCAGGGAATACCCATGTTTCATCCACGATGTCCTGTGGGTCCATGGAGGCCGCAAAGAGCCCCGTGCATATTATCTGTGGGTGTTATCTGACTTTCGAGTTATTTTCTTCCACGCTGACGAGTCCTTTCCAACACAGTGTTGAAATAATCCTTTACTACTGTAATTAATTTTCCTCATAAACCCCATGTGCTAATCACATGAGCAGATGACTCCCCATGTGCTGAGTAAACACATTTTCAGCTTTGAGAGAGAGGCTGTTTAATGACACTTGGACGGTCCAGCATCCTGTTGATCTAGTATTTAATTATGCAGGCACGCTACAGGTCGACTTTTGTCCTTGAGAACCAGAAAGTCGTCACGACTTTAAATGGCTGTGCCTCTCTATATACCCACAACTTTTTCTCTGTAACCATGCTCTTTGATGCACTAATATTTTCGTAGCTGGAGCCAAAAAGAAAAATGAAGGAAAAAGCCATTTGACTAAATTAGAAAAGGCTTGCATATTTAAGACATGCCTAAAACAGAGCAGTATTTCTTCCCTGAAGAGCTATGAAGCGAACCTCAGTAAAAAATATCTCTGCCTAATGTTCCCTTATAAATTCAGGAGATATTTTTGAGACCTTGGTGTGGCTAATAAGAAAATGATAATCCTGTGCGGGAGAAAGGCACACCAGGATGGCCCTGGGCATCGCAGTGATGACGTGTGGGGGGCATTCAGGGCCCACGGGCAAGGGGAGCGCTTGACTTCGTGCAGACGGGCATTGTGGGTAGAAGAGAATGCCCCCTGTCTTCCGAGGTTCTGGGTCTGGGGGCCCCCAGGTTACACCAACAAAAGCGACAACAGCGAGAGAAAAGCACTGTATTAACACGGGCATCTCGCATACACTTGGGAGCCCTCAGTGATGAGTAACTCAGAGGGGGCGGTTCAACATCTTAACGAAAGAACAGCACATCTTTGGAGAAGGAACAAGACAAAGGAAAAGGACCCTGAGTCTGCAGGGCAGCAAATTGTGGAAGATGAATACTCGGAGACTCATGGAATGTGAGGGCCAGTGAGTCAGGTTTGATGGGTAGATTGCTCTGGTGCTGCTCTAGGGTGATAAGGGTCTAGAGTTATCGCTGGTGACGGACCTTGTCCTTTCTGGTAGAGAGGGGAAGGGGGACACGTTTACAAATTTGTATCCTGCTTCTAGGCATATAGGGGAGGGCAGAGAGCTTGCCCTTTGTCTCTTCTGTTCAGCTGCCTTCAGCTCAAAATAACCTTTATGCCAAAGCGACATATCTTAGGGTCACATATTCTGTTCCCCTTCACTGGACTGGGTCAGGCGGGGTATTGCCTAGATAAAGGCACAAAGACAATAAAATAAGATAAATAAATAAATAAATAAATAAATACGTACGTACATACATACATACATACAAGGCATTTCAAAACATTCTGTGGCATACATTCAAAGTGTTGGAGGTGAAGGTTGCTAACCCCTTACTGTAGTTTCTTTATTGTAGCCAGTACAAAAGAGACACAAGAAGCCAAAACATCATCAGAAGACCAGCTGTATTAATGGTGTTCCAAGAAACACCAAAGCTCAAGGCTGTCTTGTAAAACTAGAGTAGACAATGTGTCTGGAACTCAGAGCCAGAAGGCATGTGTACTTCTGTGATGCAAATTCACACCCACAGGTTCTTTTAAGGAGTCCAGGGTCCTTAGAAGAGACCGGGGAACACTTACAGGCCCCTCCCCCTGCAGGGACGATGTAGGTCTGGTCACAAAGAGTCAAACAGGCAGGAGAGCCGGTGAGGACGGCCAATTCCATGCCCACCTATGCTTAGCAGGTGGGCCCAGCAAGTGGAGGGGAGGGGAGACCCTTCCTGATGGTTGGGGTCCAAGACAGGCAGCCGAAGAGAGAAACGAGGAAAGGGGATGTGGTGGAGGAAGAATAGGAGGAAGGAAGAAGTGATGAAGGGAAGAACTTTGGGGTGAAAGACACCAGAAATGTTTGCTGATATCTCCATATCTGTGAACTGAGGCAGGAATAGAGACAGAAGCGTTTCCCCTACGGAAGAGCAAGCAGAGAGCTGTGTGTTCCATGAAGGGTTCAAGCCCACAGTGATTAATGCTTTGGTTTTTCAGTCGGGCATCTCCGGTAACAGTCCTTGGGAACTCAGTCCCCCCTCTGCTCCGGCTCTAAGGAGAGCTGGTCGACCTGCTTCATCTCTGTAGGGATCAGCCACTTTGGCAAGTCGAAGGTCCCTGGACCTTAAGGGAAACACCAGCCTCCCGTCTTAGCTGCACAAAGGGATTAGAAATTAATCATGTAGACAGGACTCATGTAGCATTGAAAACACCTGCCCTTGCTGTTCCCTTTATCCGTGGGAATGTGACCCATGAAGGCTGCCCTCCACTCCACATTGCTTCCGTCACCTGTGAAAATATTGAGCCACCAGTTCAAAGTGACGCGTCCTTATTTTGCAATGGAAAATTGGAGTCAGGCAGGCAAAAAAATAAATCAAAAAGATTAAAAAAGGCATGGAGGCACCCCTGACAGAGAGAGATACATGAATAAAAAGTCAAGTAATCATTACTTCTTGGCTAGGCCCTGCTGATCACTTCCCGATTGGTCTTTCCACCTCCTGTCCCTCGCCTCCAGTCTGTCCTGAGTGTGTTCCTTGCTAAAGGAGAACTGTGGCCGAATCATTTCCCCACTTAAAAACTTGCGAATGACCTCCAGTTTCCTATGAAGCATCTCAAACCGAAAGCCTTCCGTGTTCTGACGCCAGCCTGACATCCAATTCTCTCTTCTCCCTAACTAACACCGGATTTTCCACCTTTAATCCCTGGCATTTAATTTTCCTATCTGTATCATATCTGTCCTCAGAACTCCAAGCCCTCCTCTGTCAAAGCGTATTCATGTCAAAACTACTCCTCCTTAGCTCCTCAACCATATATACTGCCCCTCCCCCCCATCAGGCACCCAGATTGTTGGTCTTTATCAACACTATGGTTTTTCTTCTTTTTTTTTTTATTTTTTTTAACATTTTATTTATTTTTGAGACAGAGAGAGAGAGAGCATGAACAGGGGAGGGTCAGAGAAAGAGGGAGACACAGAATCCAAAACAGGCTCCAGGCTCTGAGCTGTCAGCTCAGAGCCCGACGCAGGGCTTGAACCCACGGGCCGCGAGATCATGACCTGAGCCGAAGTCAGACGCTCCACCGACTGAGCCACCCAGGCGCCCCAACACTATGGTTTTTCCAAGAAAAAATAAGATACACACATCCCAGATACTTCTGGAAATATGTAGAATAGTAATAAAGAGAAAAAACAAACATCAGAAGTTCCCATCACCCAAATATAAGTACTATGAATATTTTGATGCCTTTCTTTCCAGTCTTTTTTTTTTTTAATAAACTATTGTACAGGCCTCACTGACTCTCCTTGAAGGCAGGGAATTGGCTTATTCCTGAAGGTTCTTCACAGGGTGTTGTGCTAAGTAGGTCTGGAAATGTTTAATTGAGCTGAACCAGCAAGTATTGAGTTCCTATGACACATCTGATAATTTGGAGTACAAACTATAAAAGCAGTTGCCAGAGATTATAAAGATGCTCTAACAGCAAATTGCCTGTGTTTTTCCAGACTTAAGTCTTAAGTTGTACCAACCTACCGATGGCCCTTTAGCTGTTGAGGCCCAGGATTCAATGGGCACTGGCGGGGGGGATGGGGACTGTGAGGATGGAAGAGTGGGGGCCATTGTTGGGCTCAAACGTCAAGGGAGCTGTGGAGGGGAGGCGGGTATTCCGCTTCTGAAGTCTGTCTCCACCACATTGGCACCTCAAGGAGCATATAGTTGCATCCGTAACAGCCTGACTTCAGCACCTCTCACTTCGGACTATGTCACTGTGACATCAGAGCAGACATGGCTTGGTCCTCTGTTGATGCACTTGCTGAGGTGGCCTCTCTCATGCAGAGTGTCAGCGGCCTGGAAAGACTAAGGGCTTCGTAATAATGGCAAAAATGGGGGCGCTCGGGGAGCTCAGTCAGTTAAGCGTCCAGTTTCAGCTCAGGTCACGATCTCACGGTTCGTGGATTCCAGCCCCACATCGGGCTCTGTGCTGACAGCTCGGGGCCTGGAACCTGCTTTGCATTCTGTATCTCTCTCTCTCCCTGCCCCCCCCTGCTCACACTTTGTCTCTCTGTCTCAAAAATAAATAAACGTTAAAAATCTTTTTAAAAAACGCGGTGGCAAAAATGTCTTTGAGGTCTTGACAGCCTCTTATTCGGAGGGTCTCTGCGAAGGCCTCGAGAGCTTTCTAGGTTTTCAAGACACTCCAAGGCCCCTCGTTTGATTTTTTTTTTTTTTTTGAGGTTTTCTGTATAGGATAGAGGACCTATGAATCAGAAACACTCAAGTTCACATCTGTGTATGATCTGTGAGACCCAGGACATACATTTAAACTGCCCCCGCTGCTATTTCTTTATTTGCAAAGTCAGAAGGAACCACCTGCATCGTAAAACTGTGTGAGGATTACCTGTGAGACGTACGGGCTTGATGTGCACTTGGTGTGCACCAGGTGGAACTATAATATTATTACTACTGCTACTGTTCAAATGCCTTGGAGGGTTAGAATCGAATTACGTAGTCCAAGGTTAAGGGGTCTTGCGTCTCAGTCCACATGTGCTGCCATGACAGAACACCATAGCCTGGGTGGCTTAAAAAATTTTTATTTTTCACAGGTTTGGAGCCTGGGAAGTCCAGGTTCAAGGCCCTGGCAGATTTGGTGTCTGATGAGGGCCCACTTAATTCATAGTTGGCCGTCTTTTTGCAATAACTTCACATGGCAGAGGGGTGAGGGAGCTCTCTGGAGGCTCTTTTATCAGGGCACTAATCCCATTCATGACCTCGTCACCTCCCCGAGGCCCCAGTACATCTCACTGGGGGTCGGGTCGCAATATATTAATTTGTAGGGGCGGCCCAACAGCGAGTGTGCAGCGTGTTAAACCAGATGAACACCGGAGATCTTGGACTAAGAGTGAGGTCAGACCTAGGAGCAGCCGTGTGGTGTGATTCCGGTGCCGGGTTGGAAACCTGGGTACGCCCTGAGTCAGTTGTGGTAAAGTAAACCCTTACTGGCTCTTTTCCGTTACGCTCTTTTAGATACACAATCTCTTTGTCCCCCTTGAACTCTTCCTGAAAATATCTGGAAATATACTTTCCATATGAAGATTCTAATTTTAGTAGTATATTTAGATTTGAAAAATTCCTTGAGGTCACGGCTGTAGGAAGACATTCATTCCTCACCGAACTCTACAAAAGACTCTGCAAATAGCACCTAAAATATTCCTTTGGCTCAAAGATAAGTCAGATGTCTGAAGCGTGGAGCCGTTTGAGGCCACAAGTACCCAATGTCATCTTGTGGCATTCCCCTCCCCACCCTGGCCCCGAAATACTAAAACTGGCTATTTTCCTGGAGAAAAAAAAAATACTAAACCACCAAGTATTTTTAATCTCTACAATAAATATCTTTAGAACAGACAAAAAAGAAATATGAATTTGTAATAGAAACTTACTTCATTTAGCAATAGTCGTAACCTAGAGAGAGAGAGAGAGAGAGAGAGGGAGGGAGAGAGAATCTTAAGCAGGATCCACACTCATCTTGTGCCCAACACATGGGGCTCAATCCCACATGAACTTGAGCTGAAATCAAGAGACAGTCAGACACTTAACCAACCAACTGAGCCACCCAGGTGCCCTGGAAAGGTTTTTTTAATTGTTAAAAAATATTTATAAATATAAATGCATAGTCTTAAGCAAAAAAAAAAAAAAATCATTTCCAAAGAAAAATCAGTTATAAAGGCAGAGGTCTAAATTGAAATTTCAGACCAGCGATTTATTTTTGATTTCATTAGTTAGAACAAACAACTGTAAATGATCCATTTTCTTCTGTGCCTTTTGAGAGTTTCCCTTGTGTAACAAAAATATATGCTATCATCAATATGAAAATAAAATGGCTATTTCTAAGGCCGGGTGTAGGCAGAATGACAAAGATCTTTTTGTGCCTCCAAAAGGATTTGGAATTGTCTACAGCCCGGACTCCCGTGTCATCTCACCTTTGCCCCAAAGGCTCTTTCCTCACAAATCGAAACCACTGCCAAATCTTTCACGTAGGCCAGGCTCAAATTAGCTCTCTAATGAACTAGGTCACTCCTTTATTCTACATGCATTTGGCAGATCTCTGTCTCTCCATCAGGTTTCACGGTAGGTCCTGGGGGTGCAAAGAAGATGGGAACTCTGCCCCCCAGACAGTATAGTTAAGACAGGCGGATAAGCAGTGACTGAAATGCAAAGCCCGAGGTCGGGGAGGGGAGGAGAGAAAAGGTAACCGTGTCTGATGGAAAGAGAAGGTGGTCAGGAAATGAGTCACAAAGGGAACAGTCCCAGGACCAAGACAGAGGTGGGGAATCATTCAATCCAAGCAGAGGGAACACAATGAGTCACTGACTGATAATGGCTTAAAGCCTTACCCGTCCCAAGTTATTTGCATTTAAAAGCAATAAATCCTAAAGCTAAAAGGAAGGAAATCAGCCAAAGGCAGTTTAGGCTTAAGCCACAGAGAATGATTTAGACAGCTTGAAGCATCCAGGTTGGAAGGAAATGACCCCTAATCAAGTGTTTGCGTTAGAACCATAGAAGGATTTTTATTTCTTTGAATATAGGTGCTCAGAACTTAGCCCAGACTTATGGAACCAGAATCTCAGGGAGAGGGTGTTCGGAACTCTTCTCCGTGAAGGCCCTTGGGCTGAGTGTGGTGTATCCTTTAACAAGAATTCTTACCCTATCAGCGGAGCTCCAGAATTCATACTGTTCTCTGACGATACCATCCCTAAATTCGTGCCCGCTACTCACTTCACTTGAACGTGCCGAGTTCACCCTTGCGATTTTGCAGTGCTTATGCCTTGGGGGTGGACACGTCCTGTGTAGGGGTCACAGGACTCGCATCTCACTTCAGAGACAGTGATAAGCCTGAATCGTACCGTGTCTCCCCCCACCCCACCTCATCCTGTGATAGGAAATGTCCCTAAAGGAATTCACGTTCCGTAAGCTTCTGAGACACGCTATGAACATCTATGTAGCCAGCCCATAGTAGGATGAGAGGACATAAGACATGGGAAGGCACTTTGTAAAATGTAAATGCACCACGTTTTTGAGGTATTATAACAGAGAGTGCTTCTTCATTCGTTAAAATTGAATTCGCACTTTACATCACTGTAAATATATTTACGCCGCATAAAAAGAGACCTCGTCGTTAATTAGTTCTCTTACTTCCGAATCAAACTGCCGGCTCGTTCGTTCGTGTCTCCCGTTACTTCATCACTTCATGTCCTGTGGGGAGGCGTTGGGAGAGGTGCCACTTTAAAAGACGATACTCCTCTTGGGGTAATGTCCACGAGAAAGAAAACAAAACAGCTGCGTACCTTATAGACGCGGTCCTGATTCCTCGCCCATTCTGCCGGTAAACCGGATTTCATTCTGAAGACATCGTTGTTCCGACCCTGACTTAAGAGAAAATGTCTTCTATTTTGCCATTTAAAAGACTTCCGTAGACGTTCCACTTCTCTACTTGTGTTGGGAAAACGCACGTACCGTGTGTGATGTTTTGGGCCGGCACCTGCCATGGTCCCCTCTCCCCACCACCTCCTTGCTGGGAGCGCTGGGGGTCTGTCGGCGCTCGCGTGTGGTACCGGCCTCCTTCTCGCTGTTCGCCTGATTGTGTAACCTTGACGTCCTGTAAACTCTCCTTCTCCCCACTTTTCAGTTTGAATGGCTCCTGCCTCTTATTTGGGCTGGCGGTCTCGGCAGCCACAAGTTTAAAGGGAAAGACAAATCTCTAGATGGAATATGTCACATTGTCCTCGTGTACGTGACGCTTGGCCCGCCCAGCCCTGCCCTGATTTTCTAGGTGGAGGACACCTGCCTCTAGGCTGCCTTTCTAGACACGGAGAGTATATGGGAGCGAAAATATCACGGGGGTGCCAAGTACTTCACATACCGTTTGGCTCCTCTGTGATGCTCACACATGCCAACTACCGAGACGATGTGAGGTGGTTGATCCAACAGAGAATTGTGGGTAACTGCTGTGTGCTGGGTACGTTGGGGGCTCAGGGGACCCGGTCGAGCTTGTGAAGGGCAATTACAACAACACTTTAGGGGGTCACCAGTGAGGACAGAACAGGGATGGTGAAGGAAGTACAGACGGAGCCCTGCAGTCACCCTTGGGCATGGACAGCATTCCCTGCGTCCCTGGAGGCCGCGGGTCCTCAGGAGAGCACGCCCCTCCCACTTCTGTGGGCACGCTCAGGGCCTGCCATTTTGAGTCCCCATTCTGTCCTGTACCACATGGGCTGCCAGAGAGAACATTGGGAGAATACAGGCTTTGCGTTTTCTCTTTTTGTTTGGGGAAGTGCAACCCCCTTTTTAACATTTTTTTAAAAATTGTTTAATGTTTATTTTTGAGGGGGGGGGAGGGGCAGGAGGGGCAGAGCAAGGGAGACACAGAAGGCGAAGCAGGCTCCAGGCTCTGAGCTGTCAGCACAGAGCCCGACGAGGAGCTCCGACCCACGAGTCGTGAAATCATGATCTGACCTGAAGTCGGACGCTTAACTGAGACACCCAGGTGCCCCCCTCTTAGCCTTTTTAATCTATTTCTCTGTGAGCCCCTTTTTCTCTCTTTTCTGTCAGGGTGCATACGGCTACGTCATCTCTTCTCTGGGCAACACCCAAGAATCTCTCTCCTTCCTGTTTCTCTGCCTGCAGGATTGTCTTTGAACCCCTCCTTTCTTCTGTACCCCAGCTAAGAGACCTTTCTGGGTCTCAAATCCAAACACGTACGCCATTCTCCTCCCTTAAACCCTGCACGGTTACCCGTTGCCTGTGGGAAGATCCAAACCCGAGCCACAGAGCACTTGGGTTTGGTCCAGACCCGCTTGTCACCTCCAGCCTGGCTCCTCTCCTGGGTCTCCAGCCACCCCGGGCATGGTGGATTTCTAAGAAGCACCGTGAGCGTGCTTTATGCAATATATTCATGCCGCGAGTTTTCCCAAGGTGGGCAGTCTGAGGCTGAGAGAACTCACAGAGGGCCTGGGGCTCCTAAACATTACAATTGAAGCACTCTTTGCTGTGTCTTATTTGTGACGTAAGAAACCACTTTATGGGCGGAGAATTCCTGGATAGTTCAAAAGGGTCTTACACGTGAGATGGAATACAGACACAAAGATAACCTGCTAGGCTCTTGTTCCTTTGCCCAAGTGTTTGAAACGTACAATAAATGTTTGCTTAGCCAAGGGTTCCAGGAGATGTAAACGTCTGTGTAATATAACTGGGTATAAACTATTCAGCAGTTATTTTCAGTGTGTAAAGCTATCACATAGCTCTTCATTTCGCCCATAAATTGTCATGTCAGAGAAAATGAGTATTAATAAATGCCCATAGGGGCGCCTGGGTGGCTCAGTCCGTCGGGTGTCCGACTTCAGCTTAGGTCATGATCTCACGGCTGGTGAGTTCGAGCCCCACGTCGGGCTCTGTGCTGACAGCTCAGAGCCTGGAGACTGCCTTGGATTCTGTGTCTCCTTCTCGCTCTGTCCCTCCCCTACTTGTGCTCTGTCTCTCTATCTCTCTCAAAAATAAATAAACATTAAAAAAAAATTTTTTTTAAATACCCATAGCAAAAGAATTAGGGTTTAGTAAAACACAAAATAGTGACAGATTCATGAATGGTTAAAAGAGAAGATTCTACGACAAGATTGATACCAATAAAAAAAATAAGAAAATTCCTTTCTGCTCCCTCATCAGCTTTTAAAGGCAACGAGTTTACAACTGGATGTATACACTTCCACGTGCTTTGTAAAATGGATTAAACTTCTGACTGTTTTATTGCTTTTTCCTCCGAGCAGTTTCCTTCTAGAGAGCTCAGGACATTAATTTAGAAGCATGATGTTCATAAAATATAATCCAGGCAAAGCAAAGGATTTACAAACTAGAGTTCTTGTAGAAAAATAAAATCAAAAGAGATTGAAATAATAAACCTAAAACTAAAGCCAGGATAGGAATATATTCACAACAGAAGACAGATGCTCAGTGGAAAACACGTAACGCTTCTAGAGGCAGAAAGGGAAACCCCAGTGGGTCGTTCAGTATAGTCTCCACCCCAGCAGTTGGGTAGATTTCTTTCCAAAGGTGTATCTGTGAACACTTTGTCCACTCTGGTGTGAAATGACTTACAGCATGGCGTTCCCACTCCTTTCACTGTGAGGCCGTTCTGCAATTTAAGAGATGTTACTATTGGGAAAACTTTGTAGATACGGAGCCTACATTTCCCGTTACTCAATTTCATGCCCTGACTTCTCGTTATTGCCCCCAGGGAGCCTTGTAAACAATTCTTTCTCTTCATGGTGATGCATTTTGAATTCTTGGAAATTTGTATTGTCTCCCCCTAAGTAAGTCTCTGAAATATTTTATAGGTAGTGTACATCGACTACTTAATTCCTTTGTCAGTGAACAATATCTCTCGTTTGTATAATCTTGTCTCACACGTCATTTTCCTCAGTCCGTTAATCAGTCATCTCTTCTCACAATTCTCACAAGTTTGTCAACACCTTATAGTAAAGTACTCACGAAATGATTTAGTAATCTGACTCCCATCTTATCAACAGATCAACAGTTGATTCCAAGTTTCCTTTTTTTTTTAATTAAAAAAATTTTTTTCTTAATGTTTATTTCATTTTGACAGAGACAGAGCATGAGCAGGGGAGGGGCGGAGAGAGAGGGAGACACAGAATCCAAAGGAGGCTCCAGGCTCTGAGCTGTCAGCACAGAGCCCGACACAGGGCTCAAACCCACAAACCGTGAGATCATGGCCTGAGCCTAAGTCAGACGCTTACCCAGCTGAACCACCCGGGCGCCCCAATTCCGAGTTTCACGCTGTAGCACTGTTGTGTTTTGGCACCTTGGAGATATCTCAACAGTCCCGTCCACAGCTTTTTGTCACTCACCCTATTTCACAGTGGAACCCTCCCCTTTAAAATGTCAGGTAAAGTAGGTACAGTTCTAGACTCAGTGATACCAAAGAAGTCGTAACTTTTTGTAAAAGCTCATTTACTCCATATACTATGTGATCTATTGTAAATATCAATCGTTGATATTTACAGGTGATTTCACTGATTTCTGTGTTCTTTCAAGTATGAGATGTCCTACATCTAACGTAATATTGACATTTCCGTGTAAAGAAAGTCTGAAATACACTGCTAACTCTTCCCCGCGCGAGGACCCTACCCATGTGCATTTACAAGTTAGCGAAGTTACTGAAGGACCTTTGTCGGATGAATAATTTAATTCCTCTGATATATATAGTGTGTACAATTAGCACAGCCATTTTTTGTTGTTGTTGCTCGTTTCTTTAAAATTGATTAAGCACGGGGTGCCTGGGTGGCTTAGTAGGTTAAGTGTCCGACTTCAGCTCAGGTCAGGATCTCACGGTTTGTGAGTTCAAGCCCCGCGTTGGGCTCTGTACTGACAGCTCAGAGCCTGGAACCTGCTTCAGATTCTGTGCCTCCCTCTCTCTCTGTCCCTCCCCCACTCATGCTCTGTCTCTTTCAAAAATAAATGTACGTTAAAAATTTTTTTTTAAATAATAAAATTGATTAAGCATGATTATCTCTGTCAGGGAAACTCTTTTAAAATCTTAAGACTTTTTAAATATAAATATTTACTGTTTTATAAAATGATCTTGTCTTTTTACAGCATGTGAATTTTAGAGTTCTCAAGTTCCAGAATTAACATTATTTTGCAAACCATGGTTACTGTTTTATGTTAATATTTTATTGCTACCCGGATCTATGTTTTTTCCCTTAAAAGAAACCAAATATGTGTAGTGAATAAATTTTTAAAAAGACTTTGACCCTGTTAGCCGAGTTAAATCTATGAGAACCTTTGCAATATCTTGAATTTCAATACTAAAAGCCCCTGAAGGAGTAACTCGGAAATCAAAGGACAGAAGTATAGAAAAAATATTCTTTTCACACGGCCTTAAAATAATTGAACTAGTCACCTGCTACCCCCACCTTCGTGGCATTCATTTTAAGGCAATACCTTGATAGTTTAATAAGAAGAAAAACACTTTTGGAGATAAAACTAAATGTCAGCCTCTGTCTTGCAGCCAAAACAGTGACTGTATAGTTGTCACACATTTGGAAATGTTTACGAAGAGATATAATCATTAACCCATAAGCCAACATTTACCTTTAAGCCGCCTGCATGAATACACATAGCTTAAGAATGAGTTGGCCACTTGAAAATGTGATCTCTCAACGTACTCATCGAATTCCCATTGCACCGATGAAGGATTGTCATTAAGAACTCGAGAAGGACAAGGGTCCCTTCATGCCTGTGGAGCTCAGCCATGATTCAGGTCTTTGTGGAGAGCCTGGTATCTTCCAGGCTCTGTGTCCGCTCCTGTGACAGCAGGACAGTTGATGGAAGGTACGCGGAAAGTCCTTCTATACTCTGGGAACATGGAGGAGACAGACTCTACCTCAGACCCAATAGTGATCCTCCAAGGAAGTGATTTCATTTGTGTTCCAAATGATAAGGCAAAGTCAGCTAGAGGGAAACCTCCCAGCCAAGGGAATAGCCTCTACAGATTTAAAAGGGCTGATAAGGCACGAAATAATTCTGGGAGCCCAGAGAAATTCGAGTGACTGGCTGGAAATCAGGTCGCAGAGGAAGAGGGAACCGGATGCCGAAGGTTTTGCCGTCCTCCACAACAGGCCACAAGCTGTGGACAACCTGAAGGATTTGGGGCTTAGACATCGCGTGGGTAATGTAGCACTTTCTGTCCTGATTTTACTTCTGAAAACCCATGTGACAGACCAGCAGAGGATAGACTGCACTTGGGCAAGATAGAAGAAGGCTTGGCTCGGCAACTATCATAGACACCCAGAAGAGATGTGATGAACGTCTGAATTGAAAGTCAGGTAGAGCACCTGGTTTTGAAGGATTAGAAAATGATGAAGAATGTAGTGACTAGGTTGATGATACGCAAATTAGGTGAAGGTGGTTATAATTTTCTAGGAAAAGGGACACAGGAAGATGAGCAGGTTTCGTGGGAGTATTGGCGAATACCGTTTTGGGCATGTTGAGTTTGAAGAGCTTAGGGGACCCACCGGGGGGGGGCCGGAGGACTTTGGCAAAATGATCTGATTCTCTGGCCAAGATTTCGTGGCTTGGGATGTGCAGTTGGGTGTCATTCATGTACGTATTATTGCTGAAGCCAGGAAATAATAGTTTTGGCTTCTCTATATTAAATATTATTGCACAGTTTACTCGGGTCCTAAGTATCAAATATCAGAATCCTGGAAAACACTAACACTCAAAAAGGTGTTAAAAGACAGGAATCCAGGGAAGAAATACCTGGAGAAGTGAAAGGAAGAACACCAGGGGCCCCCAGGCGGCTCGGTCGGTTGAGCGTCCAACCTCGGCTCAGATCATGATTGCACGGTTCTTGAGTTCAAGCCCCGCGTTGGGCTCTGTGCTAACGGCTCGGAGCCTGGGGCCTGCTTCGGATTCTGTGTCTCTCTCCCCCTCCCCCACTCATGCTCTCTCTGTCTCTCAAAACTGAATAAACATTAAAACATTTTCTAAATGTTCGTTTATTTATTTTGATGGTGGGGGAGAGGCAGAGACAGAGGGAAAGAGAATCCCAAGCAGGTTCTGCACTGTGAGCACAGAGCCTGTCATGGGGCTTGATCTCATGAACTGTGAGATCATGACCTGCGCTGAAATCAAGAGGTGGGATATGGGGCGCCTGGGTGGCTCAGTCGGTTGGGTGTCCGACTTCAGTTCAGGTCATGATCTCGCAGTCTGTGACTTCAAGCCCCGCGTCGGGCTCTGTGCTGACAGCTCGGAGCCTGGAGCCTGCTTCCGATTCTGTGTCTCCCTCTCTCTCCCTGCCCTCCCCCGCTCACACTCTGTCTCTCTCGCTCTCTCAAAAATAAATAAACATTAAAAAAAAGAACATCAGGGCATACTATCACAAAAGCAAAGGAAGAGAGGAGTATGGGGGCATCATCGACAACAGTAAATGCTAGAAAGATGTCAGGCAAAACAAGGCTGTAGGAAGGCTGCATTGGCTTTGGAAATCATTGGAGCCGAAGAGCAAGAACCAGGCTGCCGTGGGTTGAAGAGCAGACCACAACTGCAGGCAACACCAAGTGCGAACTACTATTTCAAAAAGCTGGGGCATGATGCAATGAAAATGTAAGTACACGGTACCTAGAGACGAGATTGGAGTCGAGAAGATACTTCTAAGATCTAAAGAGACTGAAACTTTTTTATGGGTTATATGGACAGATAACTGCGGGAAAGGGGTACAGACACACGAGGAGAGGCAGCGCAGTGCGCTGAGTCGGGCGTGTTTCTCCAGCAGAAGTCCAGATGTAGGAGTCCAGATGTTGGGGAAAGATTGGAGTGCTCCAGAGGAGGGCTGAGTGCCACAGGATGGCTGGGGGGGCTGATGAGCACTGATGAGAGAGGATTTGAGGTGATGGACAGTGAGGCCCCTAAGGTGGACGGAAGGCTGAGCCCGTGGCGGAGTATGGAGGTAGGAAGCATCTAGAGGGCTCGCTGAGGTTCAGGAGAGAGGGGCAGCAGCAAGAACCCAAGGGCATGTGAGGTTCCAGATTGCAGGTGGACAGGGGCTGCTCAAGTGTGGGCACAGAAGAGACGCAGGAGTCACTGGGTACTCGCCCTGCCGTCCACGTGGACACAGGTGTCATTCAGGATGCCGGTGGCAGGAGGTGAGTGACTACAGATGCGGGAGCACAGGTGCCTCCCTAGTTAGTGACTGTGGGGAGGTGGCCGGGTCTCCAGCAGAAGCAGCGATACAGAGAGCCACAGCTGGAAGGAAGAAGAATTTTCTTACTGATAACAGCCGAGCTTCCTGCGTTTCCGAGGGGGTGACTGTATATAAAGTGGCTTGTAAGCCTACGGTATCTTTCCCGATAACGTTGATCGCCTCTGGCCGGCACCTGAGGTTACGGATTCAGGGCCATAGGACTGTCCTGTATAAAAAATCACAGTGGTTTGAAAGTGCCAGACGGAGGCACCCACACGTCCCAGCCTAGCGGGGCCTTCCCAGCGGCCACTGTCGTGATGCAGGCTCAGAGGGAAGTAGGGTCTTCAGAGGACCCTAAGTGGGGCGTCAGTGAGGTTCTAGGGGTAACAGCACTGTGGGCCCACAAGGCGCCTCCCAGAACATCTCACGCTCATGCTGCTCCATTTTGAAATTATTCTGCTCAGTAGTTTTTAGACTGAGAACGCTCAACCAGTGTCAGAAAATCAATTTAAAGTTTCCCTTTTATTTTTGCGGAGAATACGGAGGCCAGGCTGAAACGGTTCCCAAAAGCAACATTCTTGGCTACGTACGGTAAATCGTCCGCTCTCTGTCCCGTCCGTGAACGAAGAGGTTGGCAGAGGATGATGTAGTGTTCTCCTGGGAGTAAAGATTCTTCTCCACTTATATCGTTATTTTCTATAAAAGCTTATGGCTTTTTTGTTGTTGTTGCTGTTCCGCCTAAAAGAATACTGTCTTCCCCTTAACGCAGGAGAGTGAAGGATTTTTTTTTTATTCTGATGAAATCTGATCTCTGCATTGGCTGAGTAGTGACTGTATATTAAATATTATTGCACAGTCCCCCCCTCTGCATCCTGTTCTCTCTGAGAAGAGCTCAGTGCTAGGGGGAGCACTCAGTACCGTCACCTTGCAGGGGCAGGTTCTGTGCGGGAGCCCTCAAGACCAGCCATGCCTTCTGCCAGGGTTTCCTGTGCAGCCCCTGCTGGGGGAAACGGTGTCTGGGGCGGGGAATCCCTTTCCTGCAGCCTGGAAGGCAGGAAGCTGTGAAATGTCAGGCAGAAGGAGAGGAGTTCACCAAAGACTTCTTGAAAGGGAGGTGAAGGTGAATTTCACCTTAGAGTGGAGACTGCTGTGGTCAACGTTTGCATACGGTAGAGAGCTGGGAGCTGCGTCATTAATCCTACCCAACACCACCACTACCCCCCCTCCCACCCCATCAGGGTGCAGGTGCATTTCTGCACAGAGACAAGAGCTTTGCATTTCAAATGCATTATTTCTACGGTAAGTATTCCATTAACACAGCACACACAACATTGTACAACTTTCATCCAGTTCAGATACAACCAAAGGGGGATTTTGCAACTCTTGGATTTACATTAATTTTATAATGTTTATTTACTTTTGAGAGAGAGAGAGAGAGAGAGAGAGAGAGAGAGAGAGACAGAGCGCGAGTGGGGAAGCGGCAGAGAGAGAGACAGAATCCGAAGCAGGCTCCAGGCTCTGAGCTGTCAGCACAGAGCCCGACGAAGGGCTCAAACCCACAAACCACGAGTTGTGACCTGGGCCGAAGTCAGACACTCAACTGACTGAGCCAGCCAGGTGCTCTGTGTTGGATTTATTTTAAAATAGAACTCCCATAGCTAGAACTAAAGACTAGTGGCTGACCACTTTGGATGAGAAAAATAATTGTGGCAGTTTGCAGGGCATGACCCCTGGTGTCCTTCCTAACTTCTTAATGCTTTGCATAGAAGGAGAGATAACATGGGGCACCTGGGTGGCCCCAGTTGAGCATCCGACTTCGGCTCAAGTCATGATCTCACAGTTTGTGAGTTCAAGCCCCAAGTCCGGCTCTGCGCTGACAGAGTAGACCCTGCTTGGGATCCTCTGTCCTTTCTCTGCCTCTCCTCTGCTCACACTCTCGCTTTCTCAAGATATATAAACATTTTTAAAAAGGAAAGATAATATGGTTATAGAGTACATGTTTACTATAGCTTCAGAAGATTACTTTAAAAGATGACTGTTAAAGAGTCTTCCTAAATGATACAAAGTTTCCTCTTGGTTCTCACACGTCAAATGCAGAGAGAGCACAGTAAATGCAATTTGGTGTCTGTGCATTCAAGGCTTCTGTATCATTTCATATAAAATAAGGTTTTCCTTTACAGATGATTTATTTTAAATGCCAGTGATTCTTCCTGGGGAGAACTGATATTAGAAGAAGAAACATTGTTTTGCACACGCATCTAGCGTGGGATTACCTCCCTCTGCATTCCACCACCCTGTGGACTCTTTCTCCCTTTGAAAATCTAAATCTACATATTACATGAGATAATAGCGGGTGACGCATTGTGAGAAGTGCACACCGCACGGCAGGTGTTATTTGTCTCAGAACACAGGCTGGGATACATTTTGGAGTAGACCTTGGATTCAAGGTGAATGCATACCTCACTCCCCCCCAGGGCCAAGACGACCACGGCCTCTGGACATCTGCCCCGTGGGCCTCCCCTGTTCCCTGTGCGCATCAGAGAGGGCACCCACTCAGCCTTGCAGGACGGTCGGTTGCCTCTGAAACCGAGCTGATTTTCCTTCTCTTTCTTCAGCACCGACGGAATTGGGCCAGAGCTGAGTAGATACCAGAAGGGTACTTGGGAGTAGTATGCGTGGTTTCCCACTGGGGGGTTTGGAGAGGAAAATGAAGAGTGACCAGAATCACCCCGGAGGTCTGCAGAATGATGGAGACAAGGACTCTCCTTACTTGGAGCGTCCTTTCTTCAAGCATGCGCTAGCGTGGAGAACACCTTGGACCAGGCGCCGGGAGACGTGGAGTCTAGCTCTGGCTTTGTCACCAGTAGGCTGTGGCCCCTTTAGAATGTCGTGACTTTGGACACTTACTCCAGCAATAGCTATGGTTCTCTAAGTTAAGCTGCGGTAATGAACATCCCTGAAATCCCAGTGGCTTCCCACGCGTGTAGGCGCTAATGTCACTCCATGTGGGAGTCCAGGCCGAAGGGTCAGTCCCCCTGCAGACAGGCGGCAGTGGGAAAAGAGCAAGGGTGAGCCACACAGTGTGTCCTAAAGCTTCTTCTCCCATTCAGTTGGTTAGAGGAAGTCACGCGGCCAAGCCTGCCTTCCGGGGGCAGGAAGTACCCTCCTCCCATGTGAGGGTGCTGGGGACAAGCCCTCAGATGACAAGCCCAGTACCCAGGGGCAGCCCAGTGCCTCTGAGTTGAAGGCACTGCTCAGGGATTTGTAAAGTCTCGTTGAGCTTCAGAATTACAAGCTTTAATTCGTAAGTTAGAAATGGCAGTAAGTAGTTTGGATGTAGAGATGTCTTACCAGGAGATCGGAGCCTGCACGAATTAGTGGCTTACATATGTACATAGTTTTGGTTTTTTTTTAAGTTCATTTATTTATTTTGGGAGAGAGAGAGAGAGAGAGAAAGAGAGAGAGAGAGAGAGTGAGTGGGGGAGAGGGGCAGAGAGAGAGGGAGAGTCCCAAACTGCTCTGCACTGTCAGCACGGGGCCCGATGTGGGGCTCGATCTCACGAACCGATCATGAGATCGTGACCTGAGCCGAAATCAAGAGTTGGATACTCAACTGACTGAGCCACCCAGGCGCCTCCCCCATGTTTAAATGTTTATTTATTTTTGAGAGGGAGAGACAGAGACAGAGCGTGAGCAGGGGAGGGGCAGGGACAGAGGGAGACACAGAATCTGAAACAGTCTCCAGGCTCTGAGCTGTCAGCACAGAGCCCGATTCAGGGCTTGAACTCCCAAACCACGAGATCATAACCTGAGCCCAAGTCAGAGGCTCAGTCTAGTGAACCACCCAGGCGACTCTGCATACATAGCTTTTGTCTACATATTCCTTCAACTATTTTAAAGCAATTTCTTGCCCTTTTGAAATTTTGTGTTTGCTGTTGTGAAGAATGCATGAATAATGGTCCTTTAAATAGGTATAACAATTTGTAGTGGGCAAAATACATACACCTGTTCCTGACGTGACTATTGACCATATTTGGTTTGTTGACTCTGTTTTTCCAATGCCTAGAACCATGTCGAGCAAGTAGGAAGCACTCGGTAATTTCCTGGAGGGTGGGGTAGAACTCCTTTTGTTGAGAGACTGCTGGATATAGTCAAGGGGCTGGAGGAATGCATTCCATCCCCTTGGGGAAAGTTCCAGAAGGCACAGCCCTTGCTTGCTGGTTTTACAGAAATGACCGCTCAGGAAATCAGAAAATCTCCTCTCAGAGGCTGCAAACCTTTATTTTACTGAAGGTATCTGTGCCCATACCCGCTCACGCGGTGGTGGTGAGAGTGGAGTAAGATGAGGGACGTTAAAGCTTCCTGAAGACTTGAAAACCTCAGGGCCCACTTGAGGTGAAGAAAGGTTCGGCCACTATAGGTTGGATGGCCAATCAGCAATGTTTCCTAGGACAGAAATGTGCAGACGGGTTCCGTCTCCGCCTTTCGATGCATCCGGTGTTTTTCTTGCAGCCTTCCATGGAATGATCTATTTATATTCAAAACATTCCTCTGAGATAGCGATGACTGTTGCCTCCGTTTTGACAAGAAAATATTGAGGCCCAGAGAGACTAAGTACTTGGTGCAAGGACTCCAGCTGGTCAGGGATGGAGTTGGGATTGGATCCAGAGCATCTGACCCCAGAGCTAGTGGCTCGTGGCTCCCCCACCCCCTGCCTACCCTTTGCAGAGGTATTAAATTAGCATGGCCGTCTTTTCAGGAGACAGATAACATATTGGAAAGACTGTAGTAGTTTTGGAAAGAGTGCAGTGAATGTCCACGTGGGCCAGTTAGTTTCACATGAGGTATCTAATTTAATCCCCAACCACCCCTGTGGGGGATTAAAAAAAAAAAAAGTGCTTTTCCCATTTTATGAATCAGGAGCCTCAAGCGTAGAGTCTACTTTCTCCAAGGTCACCCAGTCAGCGTTCCACGGGAGTGCTCTGTGTCCAAAGCCGGGATGTGAAAATGCTTTAGCCCAGGGATCATTAAACCCCTGCCACCAGCCAGAGTGTTCCATCCTTATTCAGCAAAGGAGGCTCACCACTCCCTTCCTCTTCATTTACTTTGTTCTTACAGATCCTCTGATGAGAGCCATCGGGCCCATTTGTATTCTGGTGTCTTTATGATCCCTGCTGGGTTGCGAGATAGCTTTTAGTAATCCCACCAAATCAGCCCCTGCTGACCGACCTCAGGGGTCACCATAAAGTGCCTAAGGGATCCTCATCTGTTGAAAGTTCTCATCAGGCAAACATTCTAACTCTTCTATGAGGAAGAAAGGTAATTTTGTACCCTGCTGAGAAACGAGATAGAACTAAATTATATTTGAGTGGAGAATGCTGTTATCATGTTAGGGATTTGATTACCAACATGAGGAAGGACTCTTCATTCTAAGCTTGCTCTAGAAGACTGTGGCCATCCCAGAACGGTTTTCCATACCAGCAGCATTGAATTTCTTGGTTCCAGTTTTTTCAACTGCTCTGGCCTCTCCGAACAGTGATCTGTTGTTTCCTGTGCGTTTTCGAGGAACTCCATTATGCTGCTGAAGATCACAGAATTCGAGAGGATAAAACGTTGTTCTTTTTTCTTGTTTTCACACTCCCAGAAAGGGAGGCACGTCAGCAGGGGCCCGAGAGATGTGGCTGTGTGAAAATTTGACTCCCTACGAGCTAGGACAGGTGCGGTCCAGTATGTCTGGACGCGTAGGCTCCAGGCACCAAATCTGACCGTGATGCTGATGCCTGACTTTCTGGGAGCCTGGTTTCCTTGTATTTAGGTCAAGGGTGGTCAGAACGAGAACGCCCTGAGAGCAGTGACCTTGGTGTTCTTTTCTGGATCTCCACCACTTTGAACCACTTGGTCAGAAATAGTGGAAGCCTTTAAATGTCTGGTGAAGGAATGGTTAAATGCCACACCAAAAAAACAAAAACACAAAGCAAAACAAAACAAAAACATGCTCAGCATGGCATTCAGGACCCTCTGATTTGTCCTGCATGGCCTACTCTTAGTAGATTCTCACTCTCCTATCTACCTGTCTGCTTTCCTGTCAAAATCCCTGATTGTCATTTAGGGTCAACTCCAAGGCCCCTTCTTCTGAATCCTTTCTCCAGTCTGCCTACATAGACTTGAGCCATTCCTTCCTCTGTAGACCTACAGGACTTTGCTTATGGCCCTAATAGAGCATTTATTTCCATAGGTCTTGCATTATTGGTGTATTTATTCCACAAATATTTATTCACCCTCCGCTGCGTACCCGCCAGTATGCTAGGGCTTTAGGTGAATCCTCTCATTTGCCCCTCAAAGCAGTCCACTCGGTATTCATTCTTTCATTTAACTAGTACTTACGAATGCCTCTTAGTTAACAGACTCTGTCGTAGGTGCTGGGGTTGAGCACTGTGCAAGTTAGAAAGTGTCTCACCCTCCGAGGGCGTTTACCCTCTACCTAACGGAGAGACGCAGACCTGGAAACAGGTCCAGAGATAAGTAAGATAATTTCACGTAATGGTAAGCCATTCAGAAAAGTAAATGACGTTAACAGAAGTTGCTGACCTGAAAGGGAATGACAACAGGGGAAGGAGAATTAACCTAGGTGAGATCTTCCTCCAGGGCACTTGCACCTCTCACGCATCCGGGCGTTGCCCGGGGCCCAGCACGGTGAGGTCCAGCTTGTTGTCATTCAGAAGTCTTAAGGTTGTGACTAGAACGGTGAACTTGGTGATCTGTCAGCACCTTCCGTCCCCAGAGCGTGCCACTGAGAAGGAAGGAAGTAGGAATACGGTGTACGTGTGAGATGGCAGGTGTTCAGGGGCTGTATCAGGCCGCCTGGCGACTGAGCCGCGGAGCGGTCAGCTCTGACGTTTCCCTCCAGCGGAGCAGAAGCCGTGGTTTACCCAACCCCGGGCGTGTTCTCTCCCTTTGCCTTTGGAGCGCATTGTACTTTTAATTCTTCCGGCAGTAGAAATCACCTTGGTAATTCTGTTTGGCTTAGAGGAATGAAGCCTTGAACTTGCATTCTGTATGGGACGCAGCACACGATCCTACAAGCAAGAAGCAAAGGAGGGCCGGTCTAGGATTAAAGCCTTGCCGTGCCCAGCCTCGTGTTTTCCCTTCCGAACACTGTTGCCGAACACGGCTGATGTCATCCCAGGCAAGAGGAGAAATTGCTGACAGGCCAGAGTCCGTAAACATGAACTACTGGGACTGAGATCGCGGGATCTCTCGTTTAAACGCCTCTTGTCCTGCTCAGAAGTGACTTTTCGCACCCGTAGGAAAAGACGCCCGTTGTTCACTCGGGAGTCATGATGAAGTTATGTGGACCCAGGGACGTCTTCACCGGCTTCAGCCGCGGAGCCTGGCCACAGGATCGAGTGTTCCTCTGTGTGGCGCTTTCCCAGCCCTTATCAGAAAGACACCCACGAGGAACTCAGCACCAAGAAGCTTGGCTGAAGGCCGGCTTCTTGGGGATCTGACACCTGCCTGCTGCTTTCCTTAGTTGCTGGTTGAGTGGGGATGGAAAGAGGAACCTGGAGGTCAAGCATGTGCTAATCTCACCTTTTGTCACGAGTGATTTGCAAGTGAAGGGTGCCCTTCCGTTTCAGACTAGACATTACCCAACTTGCTGGTTTAACCACATAGCTGTGTCGGGAAATCCCCTACGGTCAGGTCAGGTCAGGTCAGGCCGAGAAGAAGGTTGTGCTTTTAATTAACGGTTAGTTCATTTCCGTACTACTGCAGGATGAACACGGCTATTAAAAGCTTCACATCCGGGCAGCTTGTAGGGCCACGTGATCATTGTGATGGGTGGGGGTTCTGCTGAGCGCATGGGGTCCAGTGTGGGGACAGGGTGACTGCCCGCAAGGAAAATGTTTCACCAAAAAACCAACCCACCCGCCTAGGCAATATTCACATTTTTAAATAGAGCAACTAGCTTTCTGAATGCTTTATGACTGGCCCGTCCCTGGGCCCCTCCTTAGTCCCTGAATCCCTCTTTAGATGTTCTTCTTTGCTTTATAAACCTGTCCCTTGCTGAACAAGGTTTCATGAGCACCTTTTCCTGCCGGTATGATGGGTTGTGTTGACTATGGCTTTGTCTGTTACATTTCAAAGGGCGTTTTCTCCCTGCTGTGAGATCTTAGAAGTTTTAATTAGCAGTGGGATAATTGGAGTTTGTAAAGGAAATGATTTTAGCCAAGGGATTTTGCTGATGCGTCCTTAATCTTCATTGTGTGTGTGCGATTTCCATTTTTCCCGATATTTGTTGTAATAATATAATTAGCTTCTGGCCAAGATGAAGATAATCCGTTCATATAACATCGTCCTTGGGAGTGTGAATTTTAGCACAGTTATCCAATCAAAATTAAATGCTTTGCTGGATTTTGAGTATGACACGGTCTTTCCTCCTCAACGAGGGAAGCAACACGGAGAGTAAAACGAGTGCCTTCTGTATACCAGGAAGTACGCTAAGCGCAAGGAAATGCAAACATTAATGAGTGCGGCCAGGATTTCTTCTTTTCACTTCGAGCCTGTAATTTTTCATATCCTCAGCCATCCATTTTGGCTTGGGCCTGTAACTATCTGGAAGATTAGCTTAGCGATGTCACAAGTACCATCGTTAACAGTTTTCAGGCTCCTGGTGAACTGAACCAAATGTTCTTTCCAAAATACATTTAAGGAATGTATGAGAACCTGTACCTAGCACAAATCAAGGGTGTTTGTTTACTGTATGAAAGGACTCTTGATAACTGAAAGGGTGAGCCCAGGAGCAGAGACAAAGGCGTGGTGGGTCAGCCTGGGGTCCAGGTAGCTGCAGCCTGGGGTCCCGGTCCCTGCAGAGCCTCTTCCGAGACAGGTTCCGTCCGCATCCTGTCTCCCTGCTTCCTCATGTCCTAAAGCTGCAGAAATGATGGATGGCATGGTGTACTCAAAGCGTTTCATACAGTGCCCGGCGTGTGATCGGTGCTCCATAAAAGGCAGCTGTCACGGCAGAGTGATGAGTCGTAGAGCTTTCTTAATACCAAACAACTTGATCGTGTTCACAAGAGGCGTTAGCCAAATTGAAATGTGCACCTAGCTCTCCAGCAACACGTTGAAGAAAGACCTCTGGCGGGATCCTTCTAGATGAAAAGTAAATGTTCGTTTATCATTTGGTCCGTATCAAGCACAGCGAAAGCTATGAGCAGAGTTGCATTTTGTCCTTGTTTGGGTAACACAGAGTTAATTTCATCAAGCTTCTAGCCCGTCCATCTCTCCTCTCGAGGCTTATTATGTTTTCATCTGGCCATGGTACACAAGCACTAAGTGGAGGCTGTTCATTGTTTTCTATCACGGTAGATTCACTCTCGGTCTACAAACACACCTGCACCCTTCTCTAGCTTTGTACTGTGGTCCCCATGACGCCCTCTCTGAGTTGATGTCTTCTTCGCTGCCTGCTGAAGCCTTTCCTCTTTGGCCATTGCACTTGGGTTTGGTCTGATCTTTGCTCATCTTGTTGTAATAGCTCGCCACGCTAAGTCCGGTCTAAAGAAATCAGATATAGAAAGTACCTGGTCTTACAACATAGGAGGAAAAATGACTTTAAAAAAAATACTTGGACATTGGCATCAAAATTTCATGGATGATTTGTTGATGAATCCTAGTTCTAAATTAAACCATTTTACTCTATTGTCAGTAATGGGTGTAGGATTGAGCTCTGTGTCAGGCTCTGTGGTAAGCATGGAGCCTCCTTGAGATTCTCTTGCTCTCTCTCTCTCTCTCTCTCTCCCTCTCCCCCTCCCCCTCTCTCCCTCCCCCCTCCCCCCCTCTTTCTCTCCCTCTGTGTCTCTCCACCCTTGTACACTCTTTTCTATAAAAAGTAGAAATTATAATATGGTTAAAAAGTTGTGAAACCAACTCTTGAATTAGTGGAAAGCTGCAAGTGTGTCCTATCTGTGGGCGATATTTGTTATTAAAGATTATTTATTTTATTAACATTTTATTTCCAGTAGCAGATGACTCATACCCAGGACTTGTCAGAGCTCTAAGAAGTTATGTTAGTAATTTCACAGGCCAATTCTCTAACTTTGAAATACGCTCCTTGATTCTTGTTAATTATTGATTCTTGAACTCTCGATATACTTGTACTAGATGTTGTTGCCAATAAAAGCTGGCCTTTCCCATATTACTTAGAAAAGAGCTGATTCGATGATGAGCATATAATGAGATACACTTGTAAAGGATTGGTTGGATCACAGACTAGGATTGAACCTAAGGATTTTCATTTTTGTTTTATTCTGTTCCCATAGACGTTGAGTCACGGACGTGTCATTATTTGCATGCGCACTGATGGCACTGTGTGCCAGAAATTCATGTACTAAAGTCTCAGCAGTCTTTCTTCTAAAACAGCTTTCCCATAGAGTCATCTCAGGGCACAGCCTCCAATTTTAGCTTTATTTCATTTTCCTCAGTGGGTCATGAACAGAGTGTGACGAACAAATGAAGAATCACTTAAGGAATAAATTGTGATAGTGTATTTGTTTGTTACCATTTTGTGAATCCAGACAAATCCCTCTGTTTTTTTCACATTTCAAAAGAAAGACCTCTATGCACGCACTTACCCAAGAAGCACAGACAGAGTTAGGAGAGGGAGTCTGTGTTCTGTGTCTCTGAGGAAGAAATATGAAACCTCACACCCAAGAAAAATTTTCACAATAAAAGAAAATGCCCTGACAAATGTCCTTCAAAACTTTCCCCAAATAAGTCATCCTTGGTAAGTTAAGCATTGTTTTGGCTGAAAGCTGTTTAAAATCTCCAAGTAAGCACGTATTTTTTGCTCTAAGAGGCGGAAGAAATCATCCTCCCAAGCAGTGAACCGGTTATGGCTCATCTACTCACATACAGTGTAGCCACCCAGGCTGAGAGTGAACAGCCGTCCCCTGTGAGATCCGGGAACAGGTTGTACAGCCAGTTATCTTCCAGGCTAGAGTCCTGGCCTGCCAACAGCTGTCTCCAAAGACGCTTGTTCCCAGATCCACTGTCAAGGTTCAGGACGGGGACTCACGTGGACACCCGCTGCCGGCATTCCGTGACTGGTCACCTTGGTGGGCGAGGGAGGGGATGTTCCCCGTGTCCACGTGGAATATACCACCTCGCTCTGGGATGACCCCAGGGTGACTGATGGCCAGGAAGGGTTATCCGGCCATGTCCTGTCTGGAATGAAGTTCCCAATCACATCTCAGTCTTTGATAGTGAAGATGATCGGAGAGAATACCCATGGCCTGTAGTGTTATCAGACTTGCGGCTTGATTGGTCTCCAGCCTGTGAGTCAGCCGTCCTCACACGGAGCTGGATGGACGCCTGTCCGGCCCTGAGCTGATGGCTCCCTGCCTGTTTCCCTGGCCGTTTTTATATCATCAAAAGTTGGTGTTGCATTAGCCACATTTTAGGTGGAACCAAAGGTCATAATTCTAGAACACTTCTTTATTGTCCCACTTTGAACAGTTCTCTGTCGTAACTGATGAGAATTATCTCTACCAAAGATGCTTCTGTTTTCCACCGGAGAATACATGGGTAACACTATTCAATCTAATAATATAACATAAGGCTTTTAGAGGTAAGTGCTCACACACGCTGCAATCCATTGCATTGTTGTTTCAGAAATGTATCGTTCTCTTATTAAAAGTAGGTATGTATTGTGAACATTTTAGGACACATAAGGAGACAAAAGGAAGAAGAAAGCAAGCAACATTTAGTGCCAACAATGTCAGTATTGTTGTGAATGTATTTTCAGTCGTGCTTCCATCAGCTATCGGTACATTTTTCTAGCAGATTTGTATGATATGAAGCATACTCTCACAACCTTTCGTGTATAAGAACTCGTTTCATTTTAAGGATGTAACGATTTCATGTAAGGATATTAACTGTTTCTCTGTTATGTCTGGTACAAGTATATCTGCTTGCAATTTTGTTGTTGGTATTTTTGGATTTGTGCAACGTTTAGTATACGTGAGGTGTATCGACTTTTACGCTTTCTCACTTTCGCGCTCATGCTTAGGATTATATCTCTTCCACACTGCAGTTACACAAATACCCATCTATGTTTTCGTATACTTTTAAGTTTTTGTTTTTACATACCTCCCCAACTTCCTAGTATGTAACTGTTTTCTCACACAAATCAATCTTTCAGAACCAAGCCATTTAAAAAATACAGATCTCAGAATCATGTCCATGTTTTCAAAACTACTCCAAATAGAGTCTTAAGGGAGCGGGTTTCATTTCAAAATCCCAAATAATGAGTTTCACTGCCAGAATGTGGTCCTGAAGTATTATTACGTGAGGATGTAAACTGAGAATAAGTTATTTGTGATGCCATAAATGAATTCTTTGTAGACTCAGATGGTGCCAACAGGATGACACATGCCGTCGCTGGGCGGCTTGGAAAGCATGCGGCTCGGAGATCAATAGCTTCTTGGACTGTAGTCCTGACTGCAGTCGTGATTAGCTTGGAGATGCTCGACAGTCCCTCTGGCTCTCGGGACTGCCGTTTGCTCTTCGGTCCAGGGAGGGCTTGGACCCCTAGATTCCATCTTAATGAGTCACCCACGGCTGTCCCTGCAGGGACTGAGGGAACCAAGTAGCCGAAATAGCATCTCCTTCCTTTTAGGATGAAACAGACTCCAGTGGAGCAGCAGGAGGTAAGGAAACGAAGCGCTGAATTGGTACCTACCTCTTAGAGCCAACGAATAGTTCCCTCTCCTTGGAAGGATGGGACACGGCTTCTAAAGCATGAATCCCAATTTGTTGTCACAAAGGACAGAGACGTGTTCTTGTAGGCTGGACCGTTGTGATACATTTTAAGTGATGATTCACTGTTGGTTCTATTTTAGCATTTAAGTAATGCTAAAGGCACTGCTCTGCCAAGAGACCCCACAGTAGAGGAGTTCGTCTCGTGTTAGCCTGGAGCTTGCAAAAGCAAGCTGTCTACCCAGGATGATGCTAAAAATATGCAGCAGGCAGTGTGACATAGGCACAGCTGATCAGAATGGGCTCTGACTGGAAAGTGCTGCTTTGCCCGGACGGGGCGGCCGGGGAAGCGGATGGACGTCATCCCTGAATGTACCCTGGGGCCCAGTGACATTGGAGCATGTACCCAAAACTCAGCTAAGAATTTGGCATAGAGCACAGAAGAGATCAGCTCCCTGCCATTCTAGAGCGTGTACTCTAGCTGGGGAAAGAGATAATGAACAGAAAACCAAATACAACACCATTTCAGACTGTCGTAAATGCTTGAAAGAAAATGAAGCAAATGAAGTGGCTTGAGTGGCCAAGAGTGGGGGTATCTTAAATAAAATGTTCAAGGAGGGTTCTCTACAGATGTGCTATCTGAGCATAAAATAATGAGGAGCCAGTCCCTGTAACACTTGCAGAAAGTGCATCCCAGATGTAGGGAACAGCAGCAGATTTTGATCTAAGGGAAGACCCCCGGAGTGTTATTTGAAAGATGGTAAGAGGCCATTTTGGTGGGAGTGGAGTATGTGGGAAACGTGGAACCTCAAATCAGAGAGAGACGCTGCGGATGAGGCAAGCAGGGGCCACCTTGTACAAGACCAGATCCCAAGTACAGTGGAAAGCTGTCGGAGGGATTTAAGCAGAAGAGAGAAGTGAGTTGATCTACACGTTTAAAAGATACCAGTAGAGTCAAATAGCCCAGAAATAAACCCATCCATCTACGGTTAGCTAATTTTTCACAGAGTAGCTAAAAATACTTGATGGGGAAAGGTACTCGGTTCAAGAAATGGTGTTGGGAAAACTGGATACTCAAATGTAAAAGAATGTAGTTGGACCCGTATCTTAACGCCACTCACAAACACTAACTCGAAATAGAGTCAAGTTAAATGTAAGACCTGAAACTGGAAAACTCCTCCTACAAGAAAGCGTAAGGGAAAAGCTCCTAGACATTGGTCGTGGCGATGATTTTCTTTGGAGATGATATCAAAAGCAAAGGCAATGACTAAGCGGTGAGACTACATCAAACTATAAAAGGTTTCTACACAGCAAAAGAAACAGCAGAATGAAGAGGCAGCCTATGGGATGGGAGAAAGTATTTGCAAACCACATATCTGAAAAGAAATTAACATCCAAAATATATAAGGAACTCATGTAACTCAATAGCAAAAATTAAATAAATAAACAAACAAACAAACAAACAAACATCTGATTTAACCATGGGAAGAGGACCTGAAGAGACATTTCTTTTCCAAAGAAGACCTATAAATGCTCAACAGGGACATGAAAAGATGCTCACCATTACTAACCAGCAGGGGAATGCACATCGTAAGCACAATTAGGTATCACGTCACACCTGTTAGAATGACTAGTATCCAAAAGACAAGAGGTGACAGATGTTGGTGAGGATGTGGACAAATGGAACCTTAGTGCACTGCCGGTGGGAATGCAGACTGGTCCAGCCACTGTGGAGAACAGTAGGGAGGTTCCTTAAGAAATTAAAAGCCTGTCGTACCACCCGGCAATCCTGCTTGTAGTTACACAATTGAAAGAAACTAAATCACGGTATTGAGGAGGTACCTTCACCCTCCACGTGCGCTGCACCATTATTCACAACGGCCAAGATGTGGAAACAACCCGGTGCCCACTGGCAGAGGAATGGGTAAAGAAGATGTGAGATGTATATATTCAGCCATGAGGCAGAAGGAAATCCTGCATTTGAGACAACACAGATGGGCCTTGAGGACACTAGGCTGAGTAAAGTAAGTCAGGTAGAAAAAGACAAAACTGTATAAATCTCACTTAAATGCATACTGTTAAAAAAAAAAAAAGGCTGTCTCAATTGGAGGAGCGTGCAACTCTTGGGCTTGGGTCGTGAACTTGAGCCCCACGTTGGGCATAGAGGTCCTTAAAATGTTTTTTAAGATTAAAAAAAAAAGCCAGACTCACAGAAATAAAGTCATGTGGTGGTTTCCAGGGTCAAGGAAGTAGGGAAGCGGGCAGTTGTTGGCCCAAAGGCACGAACTTCCCATTATAAGGTGAATAAAGTCTAGGGGTCTAATGCACAGCATGCTGATGTAATTAACGATGCTGTATTATATACTTGAAAGTCGCCAAGAGAGAGTATTCTCAAATAGTCTCACTACACACACCCACACACAATTTTAATTATGTGAGGCCCTCGGTGTGTTAACCAACCTTCTCGTGTTAACCATCTAGCAACATATACATGTATCAGATCATCTTTTTGTACACCTTAAACCTACATGGCGTTATATGTCAGTTATTTTTCAGTAAGGTGGCAAAAGACAAGGCCACCGTGGCCATCCTGTGGAGTACAGACTCTGGGCTCTGGAGACAGTGTAGCCTGGAGAAAGCTAGTGACTGAGAAGCCCGGCCTTGGGAGATTATGGTGGAGGAGATCATCATGTTAAGGATAGATTTAGACAGCAAATGGTTATGTTCCTTCCCCTGCCAAGACTGACCTTTCAGCTCTAAAATTCATAGGTTCTACATTTTATTCCTTGGAGAGGCATTTTTCCTTTTTATAAGCTCATTTTAAATATGCCATTTATAATTAATGGCAAATTTTGAAATAACCTAAAAGAAGGTTGGTTTCTTTTAAGTGTCTCATAATCATGTTGCTAAGAGAAGATAAATTTACTTTTTATCTGGAGGTTAATGAAATCCTCTGTCATTTTTACATGTTAAAGTTTTTAGCTGGAATCCTGAAGCCCAGACAGTAAAGAAGAGAAAAGTGTTTTTGTGTAGTATTTGTCTAGGTGTGTGGGCATAAAGACACTTTATATTTGAAAAGTGCTTAACAGAACATTTTTACCATATACCTATGCAAGAAAATGAAGGAAATTGAAGTCACAGAATTTAGCAAGTATAGATATAAAATCTAACTAAGAATACCTCAGTGGTATCCCCATAGAAGCTTCCACCAATATTCTGCTCTATGCCTCTCCTGTTTTTCTTTTAACTTCCCTTTGGACACCGTTTCATCCAAGCCAGCTACAATGATGTGAAAGATCATCACCCAGCTCGTACTTAGAAACGAGTTCTAAGTGCTCCTAGCTTTGCAAGAAGTTGGCCACATGCTATGGAGCACACCCATACCGTTTATGTCTCTGAGAATTGGTTTTCTGATCGTTAAAATGAAAAGATTGCACTAGATAATAGTAAACTTCTTTCCAGCTGCAAGATTTTAAGATTGTCGCTCTTGTGATTTTCATGCATGGTCAACATAACCCATCACTGGATTTTTGTGCTGGTGACTCTCAAATCTCTCTCCAAAGTCCTGGTCTCCCTCACATGGCCCACTCTCCTTTAGCAAATGGCCTCCTCAACATCTCTGCCTGGATGTTGCATGGGCACCTCAAACATGCCGTGCCCAACAGGACTCATTAACTTTCCCCAGGAACAACTTTTTCTGTGTATGTTCCTCACCCTTGTCTAGACATCAGTCTCTCCTTGAGTGTTGTACCCCACCTTTCTTACAAGTGATGCTCTCCTCCCTTATCTACTTACCTGAGTCTATAAGACTCAGCTCAAGAGTCACCTTGGGTCAGATTTTTCTAAGCCCACTTCTTCTCAGGTCCCACATGAGTTTATTGCACGTGTTACTTACCTGTTCGTTTATGTGTTTACCTTTTGACATCCTGGAGGGAGGGTGTCGTTTCTTAGTTCCGTGATTCTACCCTCTGCTTAGAATGTATCACATAATTGGTGATTAGCAAATATTGAATGAATGAATGAAAATGAAAATCCCATGATGTGAGGGTTGCTCAGGTACTTATCCTACCTGGTATCTGTCCTCCCACCAGGAGCCCCTTCAAGACATGGAGAAGCTGTTGTCTCTCTTGCCCAACGTCACCTGCTCACCTGCTCAGAAGACTTCCATAAATACCAACCTTCATTTGTTTGCATGCATCCGTTTCCTGTGGGATCTCCATGTCCTTTTTATGAGAATCCTGTCTTACAGAGTGCAGAGACCCAATTTCTCTTTCTGTCTCACGTTTCCTGAAGTTGAGACCAGAATAATGACATCTAGCCAGTTTTTAATAGATGTTCATTCCTTGAACCCCACGCTTGACTTAGTTCTCTCTTAGTAAACAACTAAATTTTTCTAACACAGGCATTTATACATAAACCAGTCCCATCATGAACAATTAACATGTGCATTTCTAGCTCCTCAAGATGTTAATGAAATTTAGACCTGATACTTAGCTCTCATTCAGTAAGTATACTTGGGTAAATAAACTGGCAGATTTGGGTATCAGAATTTTCCTCAACATCATCTTCACATACTCTCTCGTCTGGCTAGGAGACCTCACCTGACTCACTTTATTTTAGCAGGTTCAAGAAACCGTCCGTGACGTGTAAAAATGGTAGAATCAGCTTTCCTTCCCACTCTGTTTTTTACAGTTACTGCTGCTAGAGTAATTAGCAAGACAGTCACCAATTGGAGACCCATTTGTCTTTTAGGAGAAGTTTCTTTCTCCACGATCCATTGCTGTCACCAACCCTTTGAGGTTTCTCTGAGATAACTGTCTCAGGTCTGCCCATTACCTTCTTTCCTCGGGTAGCACTTTGTCACTCCACAGCTATTTCCTTCCTCTGCCGTTCTGCCTGACATTTCTTGATAGAGTCAGGAATGGCCCGTTGTCGGTTAATTTATCTTTGGAAAGATCGCTGATACCGTAGACCAGCTCAGTCGGCAGGATTGAACATGATGCAGAACCGAGTTCAAACCAGATAAACAATACTGATAATGACTGTTATTACTCTTTATGAGGCACCTTATTAAGTGCGAGTTATAATTACATAATTAGTGCATGCAGCTCTCAAAACTACCCTCTTCTTGGAGCATCCCACACCAGCCTTTTACAGATGAGGAAGAGAAGGATCGGAGAGGTTAAGTAGATTGCCTGAGGTCACACAGCCTGCAGGTGACGGAGTTAAAATCTGAACTCCTGTCTGCACGTTTTCCACTTCACCAGCCCTTATGAGTGAATGTGACTGTATCCATTATGTCCATAAATGTCCGTGTCTTGAATGAGAAGGGTTCCTGAGGAGAGGTGCCTAAGACAAATGGTGACCTGTCCAGCAAGACGGTACCCTCATTTCTGTTGTCATTTAGTTGGAAGAAGCTTTAGATGGCCGAGATACTGAAACTGTGCACATAATGAATGAAACAGAGGTCTGATGGACTCACATGGATGTTTCTTGCCTTCTAGGAAGATTTCCAACCCGCAGCAGCCTCAGAGACCAACTGGGAGTCCGTCACTAGCTCTATCTCCGTAAGTAATTTAGTTTTCTGTTGCCAGAAAAAAAAAAAAAAAAACTGATGGGGAAGCTAAGGTCAAGCCCAGAACAGCTCCAGCTGTGGAAGGATCTCTTAGCTTCACCAGAAGCCATGTTGCAGTCGCGATGAGCTCTACCATTTCACGTAGATTATAGCGGGCGATGCCACGCGCCAGGAAACCCCAGTACCCACTGCAGGAACAAGGCACGGACAAGGACTTCAGTATCTATCCATTTCAGAGCGGAAGGTTCCAGCTAGAGGAGCGTCCAGGCAGAGCAGACACATCAGACTGGTCCGTGGCATAGGCTCAAGTGGGGAATTTTGCCAGAGTGTTTCTGGATAATCCAGGAGACACTTGGAACCTTCGCCTTTTCAGGGATCTTTTCAGATGTGAGAAATCCCAGTGTTTACAGCAAGATAGCTTAAGTGCAAACCAGGCATGTACCCTCTGACTGGGAAATAAAACATAACCCGCCCTGAAACCGTAACGTGGTCCACACCCCCATGTTCTTCCCCGCGAATGTAGTCATTCCTCTGTAAGCTACTTCCCTTTGTTCAGAAAGAACAGACCTTGTTTTTGCCAGTCCTGTGAGTAGCACCCATGTAGCAGTAAAATACAAGGTCATAAATGCAGGTGTTCATTAGCGGCACAAAAGCGTGGCGAAAGCCTGCCCGTGGCTCTCACCTGGGTCTGTGCGGCCGAGTCAGAGTTGATTCTTGTTTCATGTGATGGACTATCCCTTGCTCTCTGGGGGATTTTTGACAAACTTCCTTCAGATGGCAGGGTTTCCTTAGCTATGGATTCTGTGGCTCTTTCGTTCAGCTGGCGTGTCCACTGGACTAGAACATGACCCATGCAGGAGGTCGGTGAGGCTTCTAATGGCGATATTGAGAGTGTTTTATTTGTTTGTGATAGTCCCGAATGCACACTCTGAACCTAGCTGAGTGCAGGAGTCGTTGTCAGGCAGGCGAAAATGGAACCGAGGCAGGTGATACCTTAGTCCTGGGAGCAGGCTCGGTGGAAAGCTTGGCCGGGTGGCATTCTGGGACTGGCAGTTCCAAGTGGATGCCGGCGGCCGCTTTTGCCCCCGGACCCCAGCGTGCTGTTCTGTCAAGTCCTCTGGCTTCTCCAGCATCGTACACGTGATGGCTCGGAGAGGCGTAGACATTCCTGCCCCAAGTGCGGAAGCTTACATGCTTCAGGGACCCTTAGCGAATTCAGGATAACCCGGGTCCTCTTGAGAGCAAGATTGTGCCATCCATCGGGAGGATCTCCAGAAACTCATTGCTGGGTCCGCATCCCCTGGTCACTTTTCTGGGCCCAGTTCCAAGGCCAGGTGCTGCTCAGCCCTCTGGAAATGGCAGGGACCCAGCGTCGTGTCCCTCAGCGTTCTGGTTCTCAGGAACCTTCTGGAATAGGAGTAAGACCCTTGGACCCGCCATGAACTTTGTATAAGCCATATTTTGTGTTTCTCGAATGGCTTATCATTTTCAGGGCATTTTTCTTTTTTTTATAAATGGTTAACATTTTAAAGTCATTCGGTTGTAATGAAATCAGATCTACGGTGCCACGGAGAGGGGGCATACCCGGTGAGTTCTCGCCCATAAAAATAATTTTTAAACGATTACCCCAGAAATACAAATGTTCCGGTGGGTTTATGAGGTCATCTAGTCGTCCTTCACCTCATTTCCTAACCTGGTGTTTCTGTCACACGAGGACGGTTTCACATTTTACCTACGGTTTGTTCAGACCTGCTTTTCAGACTAATGTTGGGAGACATTAGATTCCCATCCCCCTCAGGGACTAAGAGCCCCCACCCGGGGCTTTCTCCTGAAGCGATGTCTAGGGACACACAAGCTCTCGGCACAGTCAGGAGCAAGCCCAGGAAACGTTTTGCCCGGAGCCCCCCAGGTCCATCGTAAGAGGCTTCCTTCCACGTGCATGAGCATGGCTTCGTTTGTGTTCCTGCTTTGGTTTCAGAAAAGAGGGAGGCGTTTTAATTTCAAAGCTTTTATATGCTGCCCTGTACCCCAATGTGGCCAGCTCTTTTTGAATTTTTGGATTTTAGACCGTGATGCAAAGCTAAATGTAAATCACCTGGTGAACTGAGCCAGGTAGACTGTAGATTATCCAGATAATACAAAGTTGGATGGGAATTTGAAATTTTGATACGGAAGCATAATATCTGACTCTAGCACCTGATGCCAGGAGGGATGGAAACAGGAATGATGTGGCATAGCCGGGATGCAGTTTGTATCAGACACACACACCCATGCACACACACATGCACACACGCATGCACACGTACCCATCCACACACACACGTGCACACGTGTACCCACACAGACACGCACATACATACCCACACATACACGCACACACACAGGAAGACAGACACGCACGCAGATACCCACACATACATGTATGTACACATGCATGCACACGTACCCACTCATACACACACCCACATGAGCACACACACACACACACACACACACACACACACCTGGATTAGAGAGCTGGCCTCCTACCTTCACCAGCGGAGCTCAGGTCTCGCTGCCTGTTCCCCAAACTCCACCTCCCCCCACCCCCTTTCCGCTACAGGACCTATTTGAAAACCACTCCTAAGATGCACCAGGGGCAGGTTCGTGCTTTTACAAGACCCCTTAGTCTTGCTGAAGAGGGACCACCATTCCTCTGGAGGCAGGCGGTCATTCATCATTGTTGACACACCTCGGACCTTGACTGGCTAAAAAGAGACAACATTACCCGAAAGGTTTTTGTTATTTCCCCTTTTCCAGAAGTGATAGGAGATGTTTGCCCTTGAGGCGTCGTATTTGTCTGGAAATTTCTTTAAAGGCACTTTGAAACCATTTGAGACTCTGTGCTCTCTGTCTCCCCGTTAATGGGTCATGAATCTTTACAGAGATGTTTGAATCATGGCTCATTTGCCTCTAGATTATACAAGGGTTAGTGAAGTAAGTGCTTGGAAACTTCTGTGGGGACATAACCCATGGCAAAATGTGTGATCTCTTCCAGACTCCCCGTGATGTTGTAGTCCCTATTTAAAGAGTATTTCTGAGAATATTTTAACGACAGCTGGGATCACTAGCAAGCAACAGCACTTTAAAAATATATATGTGTGCTTCCCGTGAGAATCTCCCAGTCTTGGTGAAGACTAACTATCCTTGTTGACAGTAAATAACCTGGCTAAAGTACCACAATGTATCAGATTGTCTCCAGAGGACATTCAAACCCCGCTCACACAACCCCTGTCATGCCAGGTGACCTGTGCAGGGGAGACATGGAGGCTAAACATGGGGGAATAGAATGGATTCTGCCAAAGTTGCCACGGAAGGAGTTCAGAATTGAAATCCTAATCGTTGTTTGTTGATGCCAACATGGATGATTTGGGACCTTGAACCAAGAAATGGGATGGTGTCATTTTGATCTTGCCATTTAGTCAATACCTTCGTAATGATTATATTTCAGATGAACTAGAACTTTTATAACCTCCCTGGTTGTGATTTGCAAAACTGTGAATGACTCACTTCCCAGTCAGTTGGTGTCATTCAAGACTCTGGCAGAGCACTTTCACGTGATATTTACGCACATAACGTCTTAGGATCAAAAGCCTGTCGATGTTCCTCCCGTGTAGTTGTGTGACCGTTGTATTTCGTAGCACTGGACTTTTTCTGAGTACACTGAGCTGTGTGTCACTCCTAGGGGGTATCCTATCACTCTCCATCAGTAACGGACCCCACTCTCACTGCGGACGCTCTGGACAAAACAGTCGCAGAATTCGATACCGTGGAGGACCTGCTGAAGCACTTCAATCCAGAATCGTGGCGAGAAGACCTTGAGAATCTCTACTTGGAAACCCCCCATTATCGAGGGAGGTCCTACCATGACAGGAAGTCAAAAGGTAAGAGACGCAGCCCCGGAGGTTCTTTGTAAGCCGATAGGAACATAGATAGCAGTACTCAGCGAGGGCGAAAAAATGGAATCTTTTTAACTCACTAAAATGAGAGGATTCCTGCCAGATTTATCACATACCTTTTCCACAATACCTTCTAAGGAAGTTCCGTGTTTAATCCCAAACTGTGTTGTGTGTATGCGATTACGAAAGGTTTGGTTCAAAGACACGTCGTCGTTAGGAGCTAGGAAAAAACCCTCGTAAAATCTTCTGGACCAGCTTCTTGCTTCTCGGCAAGCAAGGTATGACTAGCCTCACCGTCAAGGGAGGTAGATAATTTGGCACAGGCTGTGTGGCCAGTAGGCAGCAGAGAGGAAGTGGGAGTCACAGTTTCTTGCCTCCTGTGCCTCTCTGATAGATAGGAGTCTTTTCACTCAGGACTCAGCCAGCAGGATAGGCTCCTGGTTAAGCAGTGGTCAGAACTTCTAGAGGATTTCACCCGTCCCCCTTCAGTGTCTACTCTAAAAGGGGTTTTCAAGAGGGTCTCCTGTGTGCTCGGTACTCTGGACTCTTCATAGGATATAAATGTCCCAAAAAAGAAACAGAAGACCTGGGATGGTTTGCACCAGTGTGGGTATGTGTTCAACTGGGGGTTCCAGGAAAGTCTAACGAAGGGAGGGGAGAAGAGCATTCATGAGAAAACATCTTGAGTTAAAACCGTAATACTGAAACTCAAAAAAACCACATCTTCCTCGTAGATCTGAGTGATGTGATCTGAGAATGTTTCTTTGAATGTTTAAATGAAATTAATAGAGAACTATCTTGTCGTTACCTTTTTTTGAATAACATGGTAATTTCCAGCCTATTACGTTCTTGCTTTATTTGCTAAAATTTGTCGTGAAAGTTCTATCTCTCAAAGTCTCGTCTGCCTCGTTTGCATCGTAGATGTGAAGGTATTTAGCTAAAATAGGGCTCGTTTGGTACATTTCAGAATGTCAGGGGTCCTTGTAAGAACTGTGAGCCTGGCCAGCTGGCACAGGTAATGTGTGTGTTAGTGGGCACAGCCCCTCAGAGCATTTGGGCTGGAATGGCCAATCCGTTAACCGCCCGCTGGGTCTGTTGCTTATGGCTCACGTCTGACATCCTGGATACTTGAAAGGTAGAGTTCGAGGGTGGGCAGGAGAGTCACCGGTGCCCCTGACGTTACAGAGATGTGCCCTAATAGGCAGGTCACTGTAGCTCATACAGTGTCCCCGGGGCTCAGGTGGGATTCAACAGGGGAGAAATTGCGTCTCTGTGGTGGTGTTGTCTTTGAGTCTCTTCTACGGTCAACTCGAAGGAAAGTGAAACGTTCACGGTGCTGTGAAACCTCCAGAAGAATAGGAGCCATGGTGTCAGACAAGGGAATGATAAGCTCCCACTCTGTCTTCAAGGGTCTTAGTCACCACGGCTATCTGAGGGGTGGTTCTTCTTGACATGTGGTTGTTGGATTCTTACAATTTAAAAATCATCGAAATCCATTACGTTCTTTCCCTCGGAAGTTATGTCGTGTTGGAGGCACAGCGTCTGGGTTCAGATCCTACCACTACCACTTACAAGTTCTGTGATTTTTTCAGTGAGTCCCTGGCCTTCCCGTGCCTCAGTTTCCTCATTGGCACCATGAGGGTGATCACACTGGCCTCCAATGATTGTTAGTGGTGCCGTCGAGAACAGCCAACCCCGTGCGCTTGTTCAAGAAGTGTTGGCTCACTCTGGCTACATAGAATCCTGAAGGATGTTAGTATCACGTCACGGGCGAAGCCTTCCTAGTCCCTCGTCCCCTCCCTGTGCGGTCCACCACCCCAGCGTTTGGAGGACTTGGGACGTCACAGCATTTCTGTGTCCTGCTCCTGCACTGTTATTGTGGCGTGGGGTTTTCTCTGAGGGAATGGGAGATCCCAGGACCTAAGGGTCTCGTCTCCACTCGGCTGGGGAGCTGTGAGAAGCTGCAGGTGGCCAGTCCCAGACACCCCGACCCGTGCCTCCCGGGGGGAGGCCAATGGAGATTGATCCTGAGAGGCCGCCAGGGTTGAGAGCCACCGTTTTAGGCATCGTTCATCCCGTTATGTCGGGTACTTGGCATAGCCTCGGACATGTTTTAGGTGCTCAATTAATGTTTGTGGATTGAAGATACTAATAATCCAGCATGAGCATATTTCCAAAGTTTATAGAAACCCACCCCATAGACTGATGAAGGAGGCTTTGTTAAGAATGCCTTTGGTTACTGATAGAACCTTGCGAGAGCATTCAAGGTGACATTCCAGTTATTTCTGATAGAGTAAACATTTCTTTCCATTGTTGGCTCAGGTCTGACTTCTTAAGCTCTTGTTTAAAACGGCTCGAAGGCAGATCTGTGCTTTGTCACTTAACACTGGTGAGTCACCACTGTCTGTGCAGTGTTCTAAATGTGCCGGTTGGTTGTTTATCATTCCACTGATGCTGGGCCACCTGTGTGTATCTCTCACACACACAAAGACAAGTCCCGTTTAATATTCCAGCTGTCGTTCTCAGCTTTGAGAACTTAAAAATACAAATTCACGGTTTATATTCTGATGTAGAGGAAAGGGAGCGGTGAAGGAACAGCAGGAACAGAAAAATGGTTACAGACAAGGGAGGTCCACTGGATGTCAAATGAAGAGTGAGCTTGCTAGGATTCCTAAAAACGTTCCCTCTCGTGGATGTGATCATTTTTTAACGATGTTTTACAAAAACAAACATCAGTTCTGGGTAGCTATGGAATTTCCATTCTTCCGATTTGCCTACGCTCATCAAAGGGGCACTTCGCTTGATACCCAAGAGAGGTGCTCAAAGATGAGCCTTAAATGCGAATGTGCAAAACACAGAGTTTTATAATTCTAAAATAAAGCACGCACACACTGGGTGAAGAACTGTTATAATAAAGTAGAAACGGTTAATATTGGGTAGAAAACTGTATGCTTTGTTTCTATGGTTTATTGGAAGGCAGATTTGGTGACCTCGCTGTCTACGTTTTTTACATTGTTTTTTAACGTTTGTTTATTATTGAGAGACAGAGAGAGACAAAACGTGAGCAGGGGAGGGGCAGAGAGAGAGGGAGACACAGAATCTGAAGCAGGCTCCAGGCTCCGAGCTGTCAGCCCACAGCCCGATGCAGGGCTCGAACTCACAGACCGCGAGATCATGACCTGAGCCGAAGTCGGACGCTTAACTGACTGAGCCATCCAGGTGCCCCTCACTGTCTACACTTCTAAAACTCATGGGTAATAGGTAAGCTCAGACATGCCTGTGAAAGCTTCTGGCCTGAAGATAGTAGAACAAGTTAACATATCTAACGTTAAGTTTCTTAGAGGGTATGGAGAAAACGGTAGCACGGATAATCGAAATCCGTACATAACTGCAGTTCCGAAACCCAATTTTTACCAGTAATTTCAGCCTCATACTTTCACCTCAAAGCTGCCTTAAAGTTTAAAAAAAAAAAAAAGTTGTTTCAAGTCCAAGTTGCATTACTTTTTCTAACGGATATGCTAATGATACAGCAAACTTGTCCCTAGTTAGGTAAACAGCTGTATGGATCTTCTACAAACTGTATAATCATGTCGTAACTATTGTGGCCTAACTGAAAGCTGTGATTTCTTCAAAACACAATCCTTTAGGGGCGCCTGGCTGGCTCAGTCAGTAGTGCGCGCAACTCTTAATATCAGGGTTGTGAGTTCAAGCCCCACACTGGGCAAGGAGCCTGGTTAAAAAAACAAAACAAAAACACAGTCCTTTACCTTTAGGGCAGTGCCTCTTTATCCCAGCTCGTAGCATGAAATTGGACGACTTTAAATTCAGAAATGATCAGTCTCAAACTCTACTGGAGTGGGCTTTGAGAGGCGATTTACAAATGGAGATTAACAATGTAAAAGAGATCTGTGTTTTTACTTGATTCCAGGAGAACTTGACTTTCCCAAATGATAGTGTGTTTGTCATAGAAAAAAATCCAACACATGATAGCAAGGGGGAAGGCTATTGTTACAGCATTAAGGGTTGTCATTAGAATATGGGTATAATTGTTCAGGCACCCCAACTTAATAGGTTTGAACTACAGTTTTATTTTTTAAATTAAAAAAAAAATTTTTTTTTCAACGTTTATTTATTTTTGGGACAGAGAGAGACAGAGCATGAACAGGGGAGGGGCAGAGAGAGAGGGAGACACAGAATCGGAAACAGGCTCCAGGCTCTGAGCCATCAGCCCAGAGCCAGACGCGGGGCTCGAACTCACGGACCGCGAGATCGTGACCTGGCTGAAGTCGGACACCTAACCGACTGTGCCACCCAGGCGCCCCTTGAACTACAGTTTTAGTTACCAGAAGTAAATTCTTCCCCAAAGAGTTGGCCTTTTTTTAGTGCATGTGCCAAAATTGACATGCACTCCTCTTTAAAAAAAAAAAATCACTATTTCCACAGTGAGTGGAGCAAATATATTGATACTAACTTGATTCAAAGTGACAGGGTTTGAAATACATCATTTTTACGGTCTCTAAATGGTTAGATGTTCTAACTCTGGGACAGTTATCAGCCCATCTCATAGGCTCCAATACCAGTTCTGTGAGTTCTTACGTGACATCGTTTAGCTCTAAGATCTAAAACACTTGCCTTTTTAATTTGAAAACTATTTATAGGTAAATACCAGGCATAGTAGCTGAGGACAGCATGAAATAAATATGTTTACTCTCAAACTGTTTGAATTGGTTCTGGGTTCTTCTAGATCGTACATCAGAATACTTTTTATTTTTAAATTAGTTACTTATTGCTGCTTCTCTATCATGTTCTTGTGTAGCGACTAGGACAATACAGGTTTTGCTCTTTCAAACATGACTTAAGATGAGGGAAATAATCTCGTAATATATTAAGACATGAACATAGCTTAGAACGAGCTGAAGTCATCACACGTTGATTGCTTGGAAATTTCTCTGTCTGCCTATCTGATGTCTGGGTAGGAACTTGCAAAAGGCTTTTGGCTGACCCTGGCAATGAATCAGATAAATCAGTCTTGAGATAACATCCCCCTGTAACCACCTCTCTGGACATTAAACAGAGATACTGGGGACATTAAATCAAAATGGATTTATTTTTCTAATTTCTAACCTCAGAAGAGGGATGGCTTCATTCAACTTCCTGAACCACATAGTTTGCACCAAGTGAAAGCTGTCTTCGTGATTGTTAAAATTGTCTCCCACAAATTTGATAGAAATAGAACAAAGGAGAGGATGCTTTAGTGGGAGTCAGGGACACTTGCGATAAAATTCTCACTCGTGTCCTAAGAACAGGGGCCTTGGGGAGGTCACTTGTAGACCCCCAAGTCCCTGCAGAATGGCTCTAATTATAACCGCCTTGCAAAGTTGTGTGAGGATTCGTGAGAGCAGACTGTCCAAGCCAGTGGGCCCTCAGGAGACGACCCCTACTGTGATTACTCAAACAACACTGTGCAGAAGCAGGATGTTTCTGTGCACCCTTTCGCTCCCTTCCCTGAGGCCATCGTGAGGAATCTGGAGAGCCTCCTGCATCAGGGTCAGATATCATCAGATTGAAGTATCTGTGAAATCAGTACACTCCTTAGAAGTCTAATCAGCAGGTAGTCAACTTTTCTAGGATACTGTTTACCCAGAAACTTCCCTGGCCCCGTTTTGCTTGGTGCACGTTTCCTTTGCAAAGCTTCTACTTCTTCTTCTTCTCTTTTTTTTTTTTTTTAGACTCTAGCCACTGTGTATGACCCACGTGACTTGTAAGCATCTGGATTTCCTGCTCGGTTCGCCAGAGAGCATTAATCGAAACCGTATTGTCCCATGGTGTCGTGTGCGTCTGTGCGGGCACAAGTGAGGCAGTTGAGGGAGGTGTCAGCACAGGGACGGCGACCCTTTTAGTTCTTTTCCTCCTGGTGCCCCTGGTTTACTCCTTTTGGCCCATCTTTGTGGAAGCCCTGACCCATCGTCCTCCCAGCCCGGTGACCCCCCCCCGCCCCGCCCCCGTCGGGGCAGGTGACTCGATTCACGTTGGTCGGCAAGCTCCATTTAGCAGCGGAGAGCCGGAGTAAGTGTGGAACAGGCACACGTGCCTTTTCCACATCAGTCGCTCTGGCTCGTGGTGGATGTTTCGGCCTCGTTGTTCCCTTGCCGGCTCTTCCTGTGAAGCACTGGGGACCCCCACCCGGCCTCCGTTTGCTCCGTGCCCCCGTGGACTGAGGGAGAAGAGCCTTCTTCCTAGAGCGCAGTCCCCTGCCGAAACTACCTGTCCTGGGAAACCCAGCTTTATCCTAACTCCACTTTGTCCTAAGCGGATCACCACCCTGCCATGCCTGCCCAGCCTGGGAGGCACGATACAGGCCTACGGCAGAGATCCCGCAGGTTCGGCTCCGGACCGGTTGGTCCACAGCCACAAAGCAAAGACCGAGATAGGGCAAGTCACACGAATGCTTGGGTTTCCCAGTGCGTGTGAGAGCTTGGTTTATGTGCTGTGCTGCAGTCTGTCAGGTGTCCCACAGGATCGTGTCCACAAGGCAGTGTTCATAGCTTCGTTAAAATACGCTTTCTTGCTAGAAAATACTAACCATCATCTGCGCTTTCTGTGACTCATAACCACTTATGACAGATCACCAAAACAAATATAATAATAACGAAAAACGTTTGAAATACCGTTAAGAATTATCAGAATGTGACAGAGAGACATAAAGTGAGCAAATGCTCCTGGAAAAATGGGGCCAGTTAGGAGCGCCGGAGTCATTCAGTCGGTTGAGCGTCTGACTCTTGATTTTGGCTCAGGTCGGTGTTGTCACGGTTCATGGGATTGAGCCCCATGTTGGGCTCTGTTCCGACAGTGTGGAGCCTGCTTGGGATTCTCTCTCTCCCTCTCTCTCTGCCCCCACTCTCCCTCTGTCTCTCAAAAACAAACAAACAAATGTTTACAATGGCACCAGTAGACTTGCCCGACTCAGGGTTGCCACAGACCTCCAATTTGTGGAAAATCACAGTATCTGCAAAGCATGATCAAGCGAGACACAGTAAAACAAGATATGCCCGTCTTGGCTTTGTCTGTCCTATAGAAAGGATCTCTGCAATCCCAGCACTGGTTGCCTCTGAAGGCAAATAATTATCAATCCATCCAGCTCTTTGCATGGCTTCCGATTGGTTTTCATGGACTGCTTATGGGTGGGGGCAAGAAGGAGGTCAAGAAGGAGTGGGGACGAAGATTGTGAACAGACATAGGTTCCCTCACTTCAGGGAAGGAGATGATACTCAGTATGCTGTTCAAATACCGAAGAAGAGGGGCGCCTGGGTGGCTCAGTTGGTTGAGCGTCCGACTTCGGCTCAGGTCATGATCTTGAGGTGTGTGAGTTCGAGCCCCGCATCGGGCTCTGTGCTGACAGCTCAGAGCCTGGAGCCTGTTTCGGATTCTGTGTCTCCCTCTCTCTCTGACCCTCCCCCACTCATGCTCTGTCTCTCTCTGTCTCAAAAATAAATAAATGTTAAAAAAAATTTTAAAAAAATACCGAAGAAGACAGAGGCTCTCTGCCGTTTGCTAAAGGACGGTGTACTTTTCTAGCAGAATCTGATAAATGGGTGTGTGGGCACGGAGCACATGCTCGGGTGTCTGTCATTGGCAACGTCTTGAAAATGACAGGTCGGGATCGACCATGCGCCTGGGAAGCCCGGTCACTGGGTCAGCACGCAGTCCCCCAGTGGGAGGCTCCAGCACGGCTGGGGGGAGGTGCTCTCTGCCTGTCCCTTCAGATCTTCGGGCTGCGGCTCCCAGCGCCCACAGGCTTGGAAAAGCCTGGACTCGGGGTCCAGCTCCCGCACTGACTGCGGGTGTGGCTGTGGACCTGACAGAGGCTCTGTTTCCTCCACGGTGGAAGTGAGACCGGGAGGGGTGTGTAATTCATAGCACGGATGGCGAGTGCGGCAGGCGTGCGTGTGATGAGATGTTCACGCTGCCTGGTTCTCGGGCCGCAGTGGCCGGGATCCAACAGGCCAGCCTGGCCCTCCGTCCTCCCGCACCTGAGCCTCAGCAGAGTGCAGAGCGAACACCGTGCCTCCACCCTCCGCCTCCCCTCGCGGTGCTCAGCCCCAGGACCCATCCCCGCGCACGGAACCGCTGCACCCGGCCTGGGCTGTGAGGCCAGGGTTGCAAGAAGACGGGGCTCCCACCGTAGGTGCGGTGCCCCACGCTGGATTCACGAGTGCAGCTCTGTGTCCACGTGTCAGCCTCTCCAGCAGGTTGTGCACACAGCCTGGAAAACCGAACTGATGTCGAAGACCCATGAAAAGACCGGGCCCAAACTCCCAAGGACGGCAAAAGCGGGATTATGACGTGATGCACAGCAGGTGACGTGAGGGGAAAGGGCTGAAATTAAAGGGGCCCTTGAATGAACCCGGGAGCATCCTGGCCGCCCTCGGTGCTCCTCTGTGGAGACTGACGTGGGAATGGAAGGGGCGGCCTGTCCCCGGGCCCTGCCTCCCTGAGGCTCCACGCCAGAGCCCCCTCCTCGGAAGCCCCCTCGCCCCCCCGCCAGCCTTCCTGGCCCCTCACCCTCCAGCCTGCCTACCAGCTGCACAGCCTGACCAGCCCTTGACTAGAAGCTCCCTCACCCCGCAGGACGGCTGCAGTCACGCCTTGCAGTTCCTGGCATCCAGCCAGAGGAACCTTTATTGCTGGCTCTAAATCGAGGGCCGCGGTGGCCTCCACGCCCCGGGAAGCAGGGCGGCTGGAGTCCACGGCAGCCTCCCAGGGCCGCGGGTTCTAGTCCTGTCGGCAAACCGATGATGCATAAACCTGAGTGCGCTGTTAGCCCCTTCGTGGCCGGGGCGGGGGGACTCTGCCAGTGCCGTCGGGGAAACGGTCATCCGAGGACACGAAGAGTCTTGCTTCCAGACGAGGAAGGCAGACGTGTCCGTCACCCTGAGTTGTGGAGGGCGCCTTGGGGTTTGGCCGAATCCTGCTAGGAAGCGTCTGCTGTGCCATTGCCCAGGTTATTATTCTGCAGAGGCCTGAAGCTGCTCATCATGCCTCCCCAGTGAGGCACAGGTGGGCCCCAGCTTCCTCCTTCGGCACCTGTCATGCCCCCTCCCTGCTTGATGTGCTAGAAACCCGAGCGACGGGGAGAAGAGCTTCACATGCTAGTTTCGCACTCACTGCTCACTGGGAAAGCGTGGGAACCACGAATGCGGCCTCAAGTGTGAGGGGACCCACGGGGGGCCGAGCTGCAGACCCTCAACGGCTCGGTGCCCATGCTGACTTCCTATCCCTCTCGGCCCCCGCACCCTCCACCCCCTCTCACCACTAGGCCCTCTTCACTCCTCCGGGGCGGACCACACAGACCCCACCATCGCGGGCTGCAGGTGCAGCCCTCCGCGTCAGCCCCGGCCACCGCACAGCGATGCCCAGGCCGGCGTCACTATTGATGCGAAGGTGACACTTGTCATGGATGATGGCCACACTTCCTAATGCATTTATGTAACCCTTCCTGCTTGGCTTGCACTTATTCCCAGGGCTTCAGCAGCAATAAAATGGTTCCTTTCCCAAGACGGAGTTCATTCGATTTAAATCCGGATTGATTGTGGCTAAACTTACGACATGTCTTCACAGAGGAAGGAAGAAACAGCCATGAATTATGCACGGAAATTATTCAGCATGTCTTCACCACCACCACCCTGCCCCCCGCCCCCCGTGCCACGGGCTCAGCGCACTGCAGTTGGGGGAGGGATCCCTGCCCTTGAGACTCAGCACCTACTTGCCCAGGTAGAAAGCCTCTTGGGGCACCTCAGTGCCCTTTAACTCCTTCTTCGAGGGGTCCCCTGGCCACGTGGCTGGATTTCAGCTGACCTCACACCATTTGGGGGACCCTCCATCCACTGTGAGCTTCTTTGGTTTCCCGCTGATGTGTACTCCGGACAACAGCCTTGGCCTCTGCCCCCAGAGAGCACGTGAACTGCTCCTCAGGCCCTTGGGGTTTAAGACTTAGACCCCGGGGGGGGGCTGGAGTCCAGACTCCGTGGGACTCCTCCCACGCGCCCCCGGCCGGTGACAAGAGCACGGTGACATGGTGTGGGGGCCAGTGTGGTCGGAGGACTTCCTCCTCCCTGCGTTCTTGGGCCAAGCCAGCCGCGGCCGTGGCCGCCAGCCCGCGGTTTGGATGCCGAGCACCTGGAAGCTCACGTGGATTTTTGAGGACGTTCACTGTAACTCACGTGACCCAGTGATGGAACTTTAATTCAAGTAAACGTTCGTGACTAAACTGTGAGAATTTAGGGCGATGCTCTTAATTCATGGAGGTCCCAATAACCACACCCCCTTAGCAATCATTCACCCAGAGCCACGACCAAAAGAGAGATAGAGGAGAAAGGCTTGAGCCTTTTTTTTTTTAACCTTGACTTTTGAGCCTTTGACTTTAAAGGGAAGGATGGAGGGAAACGGGAAGCGAGTCAGGATGAATAAGGAGAAGCGAGTGCCGGGGACCCAAGCTTCAGTCCTTGGACTATTGCTGTGAAATAGGCAAGGCTGTGCTGCGACAGCCGAGGCCGCCAGCACGTAGGTCACTTCCCAACTACCAGGACGCACAGTCAGCGCGGTTCGTGCAGAGCCCGGCCCTTAACCACTGTGCTGTCCTGCCGTCCAGGATCCGGTGCGAAATACGCATCCGGTGCGGCCCGAAGACGCCATTTTCTTTGATGTTTTCGTTGATCTTGGAGTTAAAATGAAGCCAAAACCTTTCCCTGCGTTACACTTCCTTGTAAGATTTCATTACCAGCTAAGTATACTAATGCGTCTCTGATAGAATTCAGGTCATATGTACATAGTGGTTTCTTTACAATCAGGAGGGGATCTATTTTGTTTTTAAGGTAAAGGCAGTTATCTTAGATGGCTGAACATTTTATTTCCTCAGAAAAAAATTTTTTTTACATTAAAAAAAAGATGCAGTGATGGGGCACCTGGGTGGCTCAGTCGGTGAAGCGTCTGACTTCGGCTCAGGTCATGATCTCACAGCTTGTGAGTTCGAGCCCCACGTCGGGCTCTGTGCTGACAGCTCAGAGCCTGGAGCCTGCTTCGGATTCTGTGTCTCCCTCTCTCTATGCCCCTTCCCCACTCACGCTCCATCTCTCTCTCTCTCTCTGTCTCTGCCTCTCTCAAAGATAAATAAACATTAAAAAAAAAATTTTTTTTTTAAAAAGGGGGCACCTGGGTGGCTCAGTCGGTTGAGTGTCCAGCTTCGGCTCAGGTCATGATCTCGCGGCCTATGAGTTGGAGCCTCATTCCGGGCTCTGTGCTGACAGCCTGGAGCCTGGAGCCTGCTTCGGATTCTCTGTCTCCCTCTCTCTCTGCCCCTCCCCAACTCGCACTCTGTGTCTCTCTCTCTCAAGAATAAACACACGTTAAGGCAAAAATTTTTTTTAAGTTGCCAAGAAACTTGAACCAAGGTAAAGATTGAGCCAAAGTTTCCGGAATCTTTTTGTTTTCCTCTTCGTTGTCGTTGATCATTCTATTTATTGTTATTACTATCATTGCAGGGCAGATTGGATCAAAAGAGAATTAGATTTTCCCCCTTCAGTGTGTGGGCTGATAACTGAGATCCCGAGGGCAGGTTTGATCCCTGGAGTGAGGCTGTCCTGTCCTGGCAGAACCTTCCGGCCCCTTGCCCAGAAATGCCTGCCAAGAGGGTGCTTGCTGAGGGCGGTCTGCCGCCTCACGTGGTGCCTGTGTCTCTTACAGTTGACCTGGACAGGCTCAATGACGAGGTCAAGCGCTACAGCTGCACCCCCAGGAATTACTCCGTCAACTTACGAGAGGAGCTGAAGCTGACCAACGTGGTTTTCTTTCCACGCTGCCTCCTCGTGCAGCGCTGTGGCGGTAACTGTGGCTGTGGGACCGTCAGCTGGAAGTCCTGCTCCTGCAATTCAGGGAAAACTGTGAAGAAGTATCATGAGGTGAGTCGCCGTCAACCGTCTTGGTTGCAGTCCTGCCACATTACCACACGGAAGCCCTTTGCAGCTGCAAATGCGATGCAGGCTCCAGGGTGCACACAGTTGTTGGGGTTGTTCACTGCACAAGGGCACCCAGCCGGAGGGACGACGGGGAGCTGAAATTAGACGTGTGCTAACCTGGCCCAGCCACGTGCCTTGGGGCGGGGCTAAGTCATTCCTGAAGAAGGGACTCTTTTTCCTAATCACATAATACCACCTGTGGGCGACAGTCCCCTTGGTAGATTATGTAATCAAATGTATGATGCCGTGAGGCACAGCTTAACTAGCCTCCTTGTAGTGATATGGTGGTATTCCTAAAGGCCATAACTGAAAAATCCAGGCCGCTTTAAGAAAATTCTAAGGAATTGTGGTTTATATACACAATGGAGTACTATGTGGCAATGAGAAAGAACGAAATAGGGCCCTTTGTAGCAACGTGAATGGAACTGGAGAGTGTGATGCTAAGTGAAATAAGCCATACAGAGAAAGACAGATACCATATGTTTTCACTCTTATGTGGATCCTGAGAAACTTAACAGAAACCCATGGGGGAGGTTAGAAAAAAGAGGTTAGAGTGGGAGAGAGCCAAAGCATAAGGGATTCTTAAAAACTGAGAACAGACTGAGGGCTGATGGGGGGTGGGAGGGAGGGGAGGGTGGGTGATGGGTATTGAGGAGGGCACTTTAGGATGAGCACTGGGTGTTGTATGGAAACCAACTTGACAGTAAATTTCATATATTGAAAAAAAAGTTAAAATTTTAAAAATGAAAAAAAAAAGAAATTGTGGTTTATATACACAATGGAGTACTACGTGGCAATGAGAAAGAATGAAATATGGCCTTTTGTAGCAACGTGGATAGAACTGGAGAGTGTTATGCTAAGTGAAATAAGCCATACAGAGAAAGACAGATACCATATGTTTTCACTCTTATGTGGATCCTGAGAAACTTAACAGAAACCCATTGGGGAGGGGAAGGAAAAAAGAAAAAAAGGAGGTTAGAGTGGGAGAGAGCCAAGGCATAAGAGACTCTTAAAAACTGAGAACAAACTGAGGGTTGATGGGGGGTGGGAGGGAGGGGAGGGTGGGTGATGGGTATTGAGAAGGGCACTTTAGGATGAGCACTGGGTGTTGTATGGAAACCAACTTGACAGTAAATTTCATATATTGAAAAAAAAATTCTAAGGGCCAAACTTGAAGTCAATCAAGTCATTAAAAAATTAAGCAGAGATAGGTGCACCTGGGTGGCTCAGTCAGTTAAGTGTCCAACTCTTGATTTCAGCTCAGGTCATGATCCCACAGTTCATGAGTTCGATGCTTGGGATTCTCTCTCTGGCCCTCTCTCTGCCCCTGCCCCAGTCTCTCGGTCTCAAAGTAAATAAATAAACTTTAAAAAATTAGGCAGAGTAGGGGCTCCTGGGTGGCTCAGCCGGTTGAGCATCCGACTTCAGCTCAGGTCATGATTTCACGGCTGGTGAGTTCGAGCCCCGTGTCGGGCTCTGTGCTGACAGCTCAGAGCCTGGAGCCTGCTTCGGATTCTGTGTCTCCCTCTCTCTCTGCCCATAACCCACTCGCATTCTGTCTCTGTGTCTCTCAAAAATAAATAGACTTTAAAAAAACAATTTAAAAGATTAGGCAGAGTGAAGACAACAAAATGTAAATTGGCAGAAAACATATATAGTTAGAGGCTTCTCAATTCTCTAAGTATGATAATACCTTTCTGCTAAAAATACCAGTTTTTCCTGACTACTGCTGGGTGCTCCCTGGGGCGTCAGCTCTGAAAGGAGGCAACAATGAACGAAAAGTAAATGTGAGGGTAAAAGAGGGAGCAAACCTTTAAGGAGAGCCGAGTCTGTGTTCCTGTCACTCGTGACACTGCTTTTTCCTTTTAAACATACGGCTGATTACTGAGCATCAGAGTAAGAGCAGGCTTGGAGGGAGTTGGCGGTCCTGACCGTGGCGGTGCCCGGTTTCCTCCCAGTCGTGGGGGCCCACGTCACCAAGCGTAGAGACTCAAGCGTTCACATATGTGACACACGACAAGGAAATCTATCAGATAACCACTTACAGGGTGGTTCGCCGCACGAAGGAAACACACCTTGGAAGATGCCAAACATCACGCAGGAATCTGAGAACGGAAACAACGAAGCAGACGTTATTCTTAGACATTATTGTTTGAGCTACGTTTCCCCGGTACCCACCCAAACAAAGGAGTCGAGGGTGGTCCCTAAATAAAATGTCCAGCTTTGTGAAGCTGTTTCTTTTTTCTCCTGCCCACACAACAATAAGAGCGGGTCGAAGGAGGCAGCCTCTGAGCTAAATGAAAATGGCTGCGTCATCCGTGGTATTTTCGACTTGGGAAGTGCAGGAAGTCAGCTGTCACAATGACCGTGCTTACCTCAGGAGGGAAACACATTATTTTAGACCCACACAGAGCTATTTCCTTAGGCGTAAGAGTTTCTTACTCCACCCTGCAGTTTTCACAGGGGAAAATAATGTCCTCATGGCCAGAGAACGCTACGGTCCGTGTTCATTGTGTTTTATTTTTGTATGACCCGGTGAAGTCCAGATTGGACGTTGTCCTTTGCATCTCAGAACTTTGTAATGTTTAGGCACACCCTGAGGGTCCATGCAGAATGCAGTCATCAGAACAGAGTTAAAATAATCTAGCAGGTGACACGATGTCTATGCAGACATCATGCCGCGGAAGAAGACTCGCGTCCAGGCCCTTGATCTATCTGTAGAGTGCTTTATTTCCTTCTGGACTCTGCTCAGATAGAAGGTACAGCTTCATTGTTTAAGTGGTTTATGGCAGAAATGGCAGAGTTAAACATATGGCCCCCCCACCCCCAAACCCCTCACCTCCCAGACAGTTCACACTGTAGAACTCTGAAGGGTCCTTCTCGCCTTCTCTTCTTGTCTCTGTCCCCGGGAGCCATTACCTGTACATTTCTGTGCACAGGTAACATTGAGAAAGGGAAGCCCTTGGTTCTCTGCCCATCACGTGAGTGGGTCTAAGATGTCAGCATCTCTGAAACCTCGTCTCCTAGTGTTTTGACATCCAGGAGTCTGCAGAGCTCTAGACAAAATCGCTCTGCCAAGCGCCGGACCAAGGGACCAAACAGCATCAATCACTCACTCGGCCACTGCACAGCCAGAACCAAGGCGCCTGGCGTATTGCCCCAGGCTCCTAAAACACCCTTGAGATGTGTCCCCGTGACCACTCTGTGGCTGCACTGTGGAAGAGAGGAGAGGCTGGCTCCCTTTCCAGACACGGGGGTTGCTTGAGCGGGGCTCATTAGGGGAAAAATCCCTGTTCTTGTTCTCTTCTGTGACTGTATTCTTACCCCAGAAAAAAGAGACGCCAGGGTCCCTAGCTTCTGCTGGTAACCGATGAGATGTGAAATGAGTTTCTGTGGGGCACGAACTGCCTTACGGGGGCAACTGGAACCCATCACATAAGCAGAACTGTGCGACTCTGCACAGATATTTCAGCACTCGGCGTTTAGGGAATAAAATCTGAAAAATTATGAAGCCCCTAATGGAGCTGATATAATTGCTCTTTCCACGGGTCATGCTGTTTCTCCAGAGCATTCTTCTCTGTGCGATGCAGTGTTACCTTCTTTATGACTTTCTGTTCTCAAAAGCACTTGTAAGTATCCTGTTAAGGTGTTTTTCCTTTTTGGCTAATAGTAGGTCCTTTATGCCTCTTGGAATGTATAGGATACAAAAGATAACTTTGAGGTGGTAATTTTTTCAAAAGGGAAGTTTCCAGAAAACATATTGTGTAGACAGTGAGATGATGTTATTTCATTTCTCATCTGCCTTGATAATGTGCATGAGGGGATAGGATCTTCTCTAGAAATACAGTGCCTTTTAAAAAATTGTTTAATGTTTATTTTTGAGAGAGAGAGAGAGAGAGTGTGTGAGCAGGGCAGGGGCGGGGGGGGGTGGGGGAGACACAGAATCGGAAGCAGGCTCCAGGCTCCAAGCTGTCAGCACAGAGCCTGACGTGGGGCTCAAACCCACGAACCATGAGATCATGACCTGAGCCGAAGTCAGATGCTCAACCAACTGAGCCCCCCAGGTGCCCCAGCGACCTTTTAAATTAGATGACGGTTTTCATCATCTGGTGCCCTATCTGTGTCCATTCAGGCGACAGCCAAAAACTCACGACGTAGCAGAGAGAGAAAGAGCCAAGTCAGCTTTCTCTGTGCTGCTTCTCACGATTTTGTCACGAGGCCCCCACAACCACCTGTACGATGTGGTAGAATTTTCTGCAGGGATGGACACGTTTCCAGCCTGGGCCGTGCAGGGCGGTGGTCACTGGCAATGTGCGGTTATGGGGCACTTGATGTGTATGCCCCACAAATGGGGGACCGGACTTGTCATTTTATTTTATTTTAACTAATTCAAACGTAGATAGCTCCACACAGGCAGTAGCTACCACACTACAGAGCACAGCCTGGACCAGCCTCTGTTTCTGGCACAGTCGTTCCTGTCTCCGGACCAAATGGCAGCCGGGCGGGGGGCGGGGGCAAGACTTTAGAGCATTACTCTTATTTCACTGTAAAATTTTATATTAAAAATTGCTTTCTGTTACAGTTTAAGAGTCAGAAAATGCAGATATTTATATATGAACCAAAAGATTGATTAGAGGTTTTAAAAGGTCGAGCCTCAGACTTGGGAGAAAAAAATAGTACTTTGAGTTTTGATGTGTTTCAAGCATCTGCCGTAGAAACAGATTCAGCTAAAATTGCAAGTTGAGGGCGAGGAGGCCGAGAAAAGATTGGTTTCCAAAGACTTTCTCCTCTGTGGCAAAAGCAGTGAGGTTTGGGGTTGTGAGGATAGCCAACCTAGCGACAGTCAAGAACATTTCTCTTCTGTTTCTGGAAATAGCATTTCTGAGCTGGTACAGAGCCTCCCTGCTTCCTTCTGTTTCTGTGTCTTTGGGTGAGCCGTGAGCGCATTCTGCAGACTTTCCCTGTGCTTTCCAGGGACACCGTTGAGGCTGGAAGGAAGATGTGGCCTCCGGTTCCTGCTTTGCCACATGGGAGGCCCCCCAGGGCCAGGCACTTGAAGCCCCGTGGGGCCTCGGATTTCCTCCTTTCGTCCCCACAATCACCTGCAGTTTGGGGTTCCCAGACCCGAGATTCCCCGGTCTCTGTTAGCCGTGGCACCGTCCTCCCGCCAGAGTCCTGCCTGCCTGAAATCACGTGAGGACTCTAACAAATTGGTGGGGGGAGCACCGGGCACACGCGAGAGACTCAGAGATACGATCTGGGGCGGTTAATGTGTCTAGGATGGCCCGTCCACCTCTCGGACATCATGCCGGGATGCTCCCCTCCCGGGGATGCCGATCCACGAGAGCATCTGAAGGCGTAGAGTGCGAAGCGGAGTTGGGTGGGGTTGTCTGGCCTCCGTGTGGCCCACTGACTCCTCGCTCATCCACTGAGAGCTACAGAATGTGCACATTCCTTCCTTCTGGATTGCGCTCCGGGTCCGGCCTTCCTGCCTGGGGGCGTGCCGCCCTTCAGGTAGACCAGACCCGTTGGCGACATGACCCTCGGTGCTGATTCCCTGCTCGGAAATGCGGTGCCTGGTGAGGCCCCTGTTACGTCTTCCACAGCACGTAGGCTGAGCACGCAGTCTTTCAGCCTGTATGGTGCAGACATAGTGACTTCTTTGTTCTTTAGAGGTGGGACTGCGGCTGAGTGCTCCCAGAGGAACCCCAGAGTGCTCCCAGGGTGCTCCCAGAGGAACCCCAGGGCGCTCCCACAAAACTCCATGTCTCCAGTAGCAAGACTGCATTTTCAGTATTGAGGAGAGATTTACGGACCCTCACTGTCACATCACCTTCAGACTTACTCTGTCAGGGACACACTGTTAAACGCTGTCACCCGTGTCTTTCTTACCGAGGACCGTGTCTTCTGACCCGGTACCAGTCCCCCCACCACAACGCTCTGCTTCTGCTGGGACCATTGTCCACAAGTTCAGCAGTTACCCGGGCAGAAAATAGTACATTTTCCCTCCTCCACATACTTTTGCTTATAATCACTGAGGTTTCATCACAAAACTTGACTACCAGCCCTTAAAAACCTTAACCCTCTGCACATCTTTCATAAAGTCTTATGAGCAGGGAAGAAGTCAAACTGGAAGCAAAAATAGGAAGCTTTTTTTTTTTTTAAGATAAACTCTCTGGGGGCACCGGGGTGGCTCAGTCAGTTAAGTGTCCAGCTTCGGCTCTGGTCATGATCTCAGGGTTCATGAGTTCGAGCACGGAGCCTGGAGCCTGCTTCGGATTCCGTGTCTCCCTCCCTCTCTGCCCCTCCCCCACTCGCACTCTCTCTCTCAAAATTAAATCAACATTAAAATTTTTTTTTTAAACTCTTAATGATTGTGGTTTATACACCGCATTTGTCCTGGAATATGCCCTTATATTCCTTTGTCAGCCATTAATTTGAGAAGCGTTACAAGGCCTTAACCACCTCTTTTTATCTTCCCAATAAAGAAGGACCCAACTCAGCACATAGTTTTCCTGCCCAGTGTTTTATTAGTGTTAATAGCTTCACGGCAATGATTCACTCAGTGGTTTCTCGGCTACGAGGCGCATAACTGTAGTGAAATATCTGTTGTGATATGGTAATTTGCAAGCGGAGCCTCTCTGACTTTGTGTCGTGTTACGAAAGCCACCAACCGGCTCCGGCAGAATGTTCTCCGGTTAGCAAAAGTCAAGTCCTCCCGGCTTCGTGTGGTTTTCCAGGTGACACAGAGGGGTCAGGATTTCCGTTCTCACCCGCAGGTGACAAGAAGTGGCTGGGTCCTCCTGGCTGGATTTGTGTTTCTGGGTGTCCCACAGCTCGGGGAACAGGCCCATTCGCGAGCGGCCTCGGGCGGCTATAATTCGTGCGGTGGCTCTTGCCTTGAAAAGTGACCAGACCGCCCCCGAGCAGCCGGGCTTCCTTCCCAGATAAAGGCTTTCCGTCTCCCTCTTCGCCTCCCCAGTTCCATCAGGTTGTCTCTGCTTTCTTCTCCCTCTGAGCGCCGTGTGCCTGAACCCAAGACCGTTAACGCTTTGAACCTCAGCGCTGCCATCAGCCGGCGAAGCGGGCCAGCCTCCGCTCTGTTCAGACGCGGCTTTTCCTGCCTTGTCTGGGAAGGCATCTGCCAATTCACTTTTCCCAGCTTATCAGCAAAGCACGTTGGCCCCTGTGCCCACGCTGCTTAATATAAAACACCGGGAAAGTCCCCGAACAAGCAAGAGAGCCGTTGGAAAGTGCCCGGTCTCTGCCGTCAGCCGAGGGCACGCGCTGCTGTCTGCCATCAACGAGAACTCAGCGCGACAGAGCAGTGAGTCACAGGCGCCGGTCGGAGTGGCCTGAGCAGACATATTTGTCCCCTGTGCATCGTCTCAGAAGTCACTCCCCTGCCCTGCAAGCCCCGGGGTGTGCTTTCCGTGTGGTCTTGGGTGATAGTGACCGGCTCGCAGTGGAGAAATTCTGGGCGAAGCTGGAGGACGCAAACCTCTGACTCTCTCCGAGTCCCTCTGACCAAATACGCACGGGTGGGAGCGTCAGCTGGTCCAGGGGGAGTCACATCCTGGCACCAGCGGATGTTGGCTGTGTAACCAGGGGCAACTTCGTGTCTCTCTTCCCTCATGGATGGAGACCTAGGAGAGTACCTAAGAGGGTTGGAGTGAAGTGCAAATAATTTGTCATATGCAAAGTCACTTACAACAGCGTGCAGCATCTAGAACATCCTCATTGACATTAGTAATGCCTTCTGCTTCTCTGTGCTCTACGTGCTTATGATCCAGTGAGTAGAATGCATAACAAATTGTGGGAGAGCGTGTGATCCCTGCTGTACGTGTCCTAGAATTGCAGGAGCAAAAGGATACGATATACGTGGTCGTCAGAACTGCCCTTTGGACCAGCTTTACCGACAGCAAGCACTTGTGAGTCTCTGTGCTTCGGGGATGAGTCCTCCTGGGGGTCCCCTGCACGTGGGACTCTCTGCCCCACTTTAGGGTCCAGGTTCTGCGGCTTGACTGAACACTGAGCAAGGGAGAGCATCCATTCTTGTCCTCGCTGGAGCCCCTGTGGGCGGCATGGCTGAATAAGGGAGGCCAAGGGCTGAGCAGTCTGGACCCCCGTTTCCTAGTAGATGGTTTTGGTTTATGACGTGAAGCTGGTCATCCGAGAAAACTTCTGGGGAGAGAATCCATAGTAAAGACTTGCAGGGATGCCAGGAATAGTCGTGCAGACACTGAGGCAGGATTTTGCCACGTCTGGCCTTCACCCGGGACGGCAGTAAACCAGGCAAAGCATATTGCGTCCCCACTCAGTGCACACGTGGAGCCCCACACCCCTTGGAGACACAGAGGGAAATCACAGGCACGCTGAAGAGGCAGTGGCCCCCGTGGGCGAGGACGCTGGAGGACAGGACCCTGTCCTTGGACCTGGCGCTCGGTGCCCAGAAGACCCTGGATGGGGCGCACGGCCTCCTGGAGCATCTCAGTCCTCCAGGGTGGGGACAGGATACCTCCGTGAAAGGACAGTAGAAGGAAGGCAGAAGTCATGGCTAGCGGGAACCTGAGGGCATAAGCGAGAGAAGCAATCGAACCGACCAGACAGTGTATGTGAAAGCAACAGTAGGACTCTCCGGGGGATTCTGCCTGCGACGGTGAAGGCCCGCCTTCCCGAAGGCCGCAGCAGGGGAGAAGCAGGAGAGAAGACAGCTTCTCTTTAAACTTCGCTGAAGTTCGGTTTCAACTTACTTTTCTAAGCGTGTATTGAGACTCCAGTTAACTAACGTACAGAGTACTTCGAGTTTCAGGAGTACGATTCGATGGTTCCACACTTCCCTGCATCCCCGGTGCTCATCGCGACAGACTACCATCGTACCCCTCCCCCCACCTCCCCTCCGGGCACCACCCGTGTGTTCTCTGTCGTTAAGAGTCTGTTCTTGGTTTGTCTCCTTTTTCCCCTCTTTGCTCACTCGTTTTGTTTCTTCAGTCCCACACAGGCGAAATCGTACGGTGTTTGTCTTTCTCCCACTTATTTCGCTTAGCTTAATACTCTCCAGCTGCGTTCATGTCATCGCAATCAACTTATTAATGTAAGAAATCGAGGATGCACTTCACGAAGAAAGGCTGTATTGATTCGCAGGTATTAATGTAGAAGGAATATGGTGAGGGGCGCCTGGGTGGCTCAGTGGGTTAATGTCTGACTTCGGCTCAGGTCACGATCTCGGGGTTCGTGAGTTCGAGCCCCGCGTCGGGCTCCGTGCTGACCGCTCAGAGCCTGGAGCCTGCTTCGAAATCTGTGTCTCCTCCTCTCTCTGCCCCTCCCATGCTCATGTTCTGCCTCTCTCTGTCTCTCAATAATAAATAAACATTAAAAATTTAAAAAAAAAGAATATGGTGAAGTCTGATCTGTTTTAAATCGTAAAAGGCATTATATATCAACAGATACGTCAGAACGTAAACGTATTTCCGCTTAATTATGGCCACTAATCCCCTTCCTCAGGGAAAAACATTCTGCATCCACCCCACTTTCAGCCACAAGAGCATATGCCCTGTTCTGTCTGCAAGAAGTAATAAATGCTGAGTGTTGGATTTATCTGTAACATATGCCTCTTCCGAGGGATACTTGTGACAGTATTTGGAGCAGCACTTGGCCCAAATCGGGCCCTTAGAAAGCTACCGAGAGGCCCCTGTCGGGACACGTGAGCTCCCCACGGTGCTGCAGGTTGGTAACTAACACAGCAGGCGTTACCCTGTGACCCCAGACCCCTCCACATCAGGGAGCCGATGACTGTAACAATATTTACACGAGTGCATCAGGACAGGCAGCCTGTCGTGTTCCTTGGTTTCTCCAGGGGTTGGGAACCGGTTGTCACGAAGAGAAGAAGGGGATCTGGTGACCGTGAACCCAAGGGCTTGCTAACGGGACACGCGCTTCTCGTCCTAGGTGTTACAGTTCGAGCCTGGCCATTTCAGGAGGAGGGCCAGAGCCAAGCACATGGCTCTCGTCGACATCCAGCTGGATCACCACGAGCGCTGCGACTGCGTCTGCAGCTCAAGACCGCCGCGATAGGAGAACGTGTGCCAAATCCCCTCGCGCGTGAGGGAACCTTTCGTGTCGGGGGGCGGGGGGTTGTGAGAGGCCCTGTTCCACCAGCAGCCGCACTTAGGACCGGCCCGTAGAGCCGTGAGCGCCGGTGGGTGCTGAACCACCGCCTGGCTCGCTCAGCCACAGCAGGTGGAAAGGCCCCTCATCAGCTTCTGTCCCCCAGAACATAGGACGGCGCGTAATGATAGTGTCAGAGAGCGTGCACATACGTGCATACGTGTGTACGCTGTCCGTGTCCACGTGTAAATACATCAGCTGGTTTCTTCCGTGTACCCCAGAGCTTACGTATGCTGCAGGTCTATAAACCCTTAAAATCTTGTGACACATTGAGGGACAAATTAAGTACGTGAAATGCGTCCTTGGAAGATTCAGAAGATTACTTTGTTTACTTCTAAATTTGAATCACAAAACAGTTTTGGATCTTGGTCTTTTAAAGAAAGCGCTGTGTATACTAAAAAACCAATAAATGGGCTTTTCTTATAGATACATCCTAATTATAAAAAAAAGAAGAAGAAGAAAAAGAAGGAGAAGAAGAAGAAGGAAAAATACGGTTTCTGGGAAAAAGGCAGGGACCTGACCATTTTTTCCCGAGGGACGCACTACACGCTTACCTATGTAGGCAGTAATTACCTGTCTGCAGAAGCATGCGGTAATAATATAGATGCCTTAGAAATTAAGTCATTAAGTCTTCTTTTTATGCATCCTGCTGAGGCATGCAAATTCATTTAACACCTGTCGCAAAAAAATCTCTCAGAAGGTTTATTAGTACAATCCTTCCAGAGACAATTTATCAACTGTCGCAGAACTTTGAACGCTTTCTTTCTGAAAGCCCGTCCACAGAAATGACGCCTTTGGAGAATGGCCTGGGGAGTCCGTAGGAGCCTTTCAAAATGGTGTTCGTCGGAAGATTTGGGTAGTTGAAAGCAAAAACGGTGAACACAGAATTACTAACATAACTTGAGATTGGATGGAATATTTAATTGGCTCCCTGTTTAATAACGGATCCCAACTCTCCGGGTTAGGCCAATTCGTTTTATGTATCTTGCTTTTCTGTTCCTGTCTCTCTGATACACAAATATGTGTTTACGATGGCGTTTTATATCTGGCAAACGTCACGAATTATTTACAGCCTGAAAGCTTTCACGTATCAGAACAACCCGATTTTGTTGACATAAATTCCCCATCACATCCTCACTCCCCAGTCTGAATTCCGGCTTCCGGACTAAGCGAAGTCGGATCTGGGGGCTGTGGTTCTTGCCACATCTGTGGAGCTGTGTTGTGAGAAGCCACCTGCAAATCACAGGCCCACGAACGTGGCCTTGCTCCACCAGGGTTTCCTTCCTGGGGTTTCGAGTCATTTTCCCTCCCCGGCTCCTCAATGTCTGTTTTCAAGGAGACTGAATCCACAGAGTAGTGAGTGACTCCTCGTTCTCCAAAGCAAGACTCCTAGGAGAACGTACTGGACTCCAGAGAGCCTCGGGGCTGTTCAGAGAGGGCTCCGTTCCTGCCTTGAATCAAGAGCTGATTTCTTCTGTGAGTCTGGGGCCCTGTGTGCTAACACCATTTGAGTGAGGGCTGTGTGACGGGCTGGGTTAGCGCTGGGGTCAGGCGAGTGGCCTAAATATACTTGGACTTCTGAGCCTGGACCAGGTTCTCACCTCTCCTTAGTGGGAACTTCATCTTTTCTCAGCCCTTTGAGAGGGAAGGCTCATGGCAGGTGCACCTTGAAAATGTCCCTAGTGGGGCGCCTAGGTGGCGCAGTCGGTTAAGCGTCCGACTTCAGCCAGGTCACGATCTCGTGGTTCGTGAGTTCGAGCCCCGCGTCGGGCTCTGGGCTGATGGCTCAGAGCCTGGAACCTGTTTCCGATTCTGTGTCTCCCTCTCTCTCTGCCCCTCCCCCGTTCATGCTCTGTCTCTCTCTGTCCCAAAAATAAATAAACGTTGAAAAAAAAAATTTTTTTTAAAAAAAGAAAATGTCCCTAGAGACCTCCAGTGTTTGTACCATGACGGGGGAGTGGGAAGATCGCCGTATTGGTCACTTGTCCAGAATCGCAGACACGATCACAAATGGCTGAGGCAGGCGCGCTCGCAGTGAGGACCTGTGTCCCCATCATGGCCACTGGCAGGTTGCCCCATGAAGACGTCGGCCCGTGCACCCCAACTCAAAGTGGGTGCACGTGGCCTTATCGTGGGCAGCTCCCATCGTAGCTGTAAGTAGGAAAAATCAGTGTTCTACCCAATTTTTAATAAACCTTCCAGGCTGCATCACCCGGGTCGGTTTCCAGTTAAAGCCCCGTCTGCACTTTTTATTTATTAGCTGAAATGCAAGCGGTCGTATTCACTCACGTTTCTTTCCTCTTTCCTGAGTGTTTTATTAAAACGTCTCCCTCGGTTATCTGTTATCTCTTGCGTTTCCAACATGGAGCAGATAAATGTTTCATTGCCATCGAAGGAATAAAAAGCTCGCCGTACAAATTACATTTCAAAACAAACCCTAATAAATCCGCATTTCTGCGTGGTTCACTCACCTGGAATAATGCCTTTCATTCCGTGTGTCCTCACAGGGCAGAACACTTTCGTAAGTAGAATTTTTTATGCTTTTTGTCATATCGGCAGCACACAGCTTTTTTGTCTCGTAGCGTTTTTCTGTAGCAAATGTAATATGCCTCTTATCTCCATGAAAAATATATATTGCTTTTGAACAAAACTCCTTCATCATTTCCTCCCCAATTGCAGCTCCCCAATGTGCAGTGTTACACATTGACTTTCAGGAACGCCTGCGGCTGTTTGGGGTGACCAGGCTGGGTGATTTCCGAGGGCCGGGGCTCAGAAGGCAGGAACAGGGCAAGGCCTGGCCCTGGTGGCAGGTTCTCACCGGGTCCCTGTCCCCGAGCTGGGCAGCAGGGCGGGACCGGAGGCTTTGCTGTTTTGCTGTTTACTTCTTGGACTGTTTTCCCCACTGGCCTTTTAATAAAACACAGTCTCGTCTGACCTCCATCCCTGCAAACGCACGGCCTGTCTCTTCCTTAGGGGCCCAACGTCAGTACCACCCAGACGCCTGGGAACCTTTTCCCACAGCAGGGTCAGGCCTACCCGCTCCAGAAGACCAGGCCAGGGGCTACAGGCGTGCAGACACTGGTTTCTGAGCAGGGGCGGGCGAGGGGGCAGAGGCGAGTGGAAGGGGAGCTCTTCTCACTGCAGGATCTGGTGCTGTTGCTGGCAGCCTATCTTTGGCCTCGTGGGTTCGAGCCCCGCGTCGGGCTCTGCGCCGATGGCTCAGAACCTGGAGCCTGGTTGGGATTCTGTGTCTCCCCCTCTCTCTGCCCCGTCCCACCTGCGTTCTCTCTTTCTCTTTCAAAAACAAAAAATAAACATTAAAAAGGATCAATTTTACCGTCGGAAGTACCAGTAATGTGTGAGTCAAAGTGTGGGGAAGGGGCAGGAAGGAATCAGATACTGCTGTGCATAGTTGTTAATTCAGATAACTTGGATTTTTATATAAAAATCATGGTAGCTGTGTGTGTGTGTGTGTGTGTGTGTGTGTGTGTGTGTGTGTGTAAACAGTATCTTAATGCAAATACATTAATAATCTTATTTTATTTCCTGAAATGTACATGTGTCCAGTTTTACTCCAAGAATAACTTAACAGATGTCCAAATTGTTCATAGCCTCCCAGGGTCCTCTGATAGCATATTAAATTAAAATTCATAGATTAGTATTCATGCCTGAAATTGCAGGAAATACAATGTTGTTTATTGACAGCTTTGATCAAATATGCTAGAAGAGAGAACATTTGTAAGTCACTGGTTTTTACTGACACCCACTTAAATTTTGTTGTTTACAAAAATCGAGAATTGAAGCCTACAGAGGTCTGCAGAACTTACCATAAAACACGGGGGTATCTCCTGAACACGATGGCCACGCACTTAATTTAAGACTTCAGGCTTGTTCTTCTTGTTACAGTCCTGAATTTGCAAGTTAACTTGTATCTTTTTCAAAATAAATTTCATCTCTATAGCGATCTGTAACAATTCTTTAGCAGACCACATCAGAAGAGAGTGGGGCTGAGTCGGGAACCAACGCTTCGTGTTCCTAGGGCAGCGAGTTATGGGCCAAGAAATCTTCATTTTCTAATAAAACCATTTGACTTTCTCATTATTTTAAACGGTTGGATACCGGCTGCCAGGTTTAGTGGCCAGGAACCAAGTGTTAAAATTACTCTTGGATTCAATTTATATTTTACATAATTCATGTAATACCGATTCTGTTTTGAGAACGTGTCCTGGGTCACATTCTCTAGTCTTTGGTGGAGGCCATATTACAAATTCCTTCTCTTCCAGGGTTTTCTAGCCTTTCCTCTCTCCCTGTGACTTCCACGTTCCTTCTCGTTCTCACTGGTCTCTACACACCAGTCTTAGGGTCAGAATCAGGGTCCGTGTGTGCGTTGGGAAGGCGCAGGAGGCGGGGGCCGTTCGAGGAGACTGGGAGAGCGGGTGGTTTCCCAAAGGAGCACTTCACAGGCTTAAATGGCCACATGTTAAGAAATCACTGCTCCGTGAGCGTCGAACACATCAAGGAAACATTTGCCATTATGGCCCCTTTTGGTACGAACATCAGAGTATTTATCGCCTTCTATGAACGGATACCTAGCCGCCATCAGTATGGGGAAAACTGACTATGTGCTTCGTGCATTCATTCAACAAAACGTATTAAAACACGCTACGTATCAGCTGTGCTTTGGGGTCCCAACCCAGAGCCCACAACGAAAGGTAGAAGTAGAGACACATAATGTAGGTGGGATTCACAAGCGAAGTGGCAGGAAGGAATGTCTAGAGGCACAACCGGAGGGAAGTTTGAAAAGGTAGAAAATCCTCTGGTCACAGAGGAATCCTCTTGTGTGGATGGCTGGCAGGGAGTTGTGTCCTTTATGTGGAGGAGAGGATGTATGCCTCGCCTGGGGCTGTAAGCATACGGGCCTGCGGGTGTCATAATGGAGGAGAGAGAACCTCAGAAGGCCCTCCCTTTCTGGACCTGTGCGTCCTCGTTTACAAAACCAGAAGGGCGACAGAGAGCCTTTCTGCACTTTGGCAGATTCTGCACTTTGGCAGATGGCCCCGTACGGGAAGGATGGGGTGGGAATGCGAATTAGGAAGCTTCTCCTCGGGCTCAGGCCGCAGAGACGGGAAGGGGTGGGTCCCCTGTGGGTGCACGGACCGTGCTGTGAGCAAAGTTCTCGAGAGAATTCAGGGTCTTGTCGACGCGGTGGGAGAGCAGTGCAGGCTCCTCCGGGCGTGTCCCAGAGGAAGAAGTCGTGTGGGCTGCATGCTTGGGAGGACTCTCCTCACTCAGAACTCTTAGGGAGGCAGGGAGGGGGAGGCTCATTTCGAGAGAAGAAATCACACCCGTCTGAAGAGCCAGGGCTGGTGACGCTGACCGGGTACCGTCCTTCGGGCAGCGAGGGTGACCCCGTAAGAAGGATGATAAGGGGCAGAAGCGGAAGGACACCCGTGACCGCAGAGGAGACGAGACAACAGCAGTTCACAAAGCTCACAAGTGAGTGCTCCCGAAATCGGAAAACACGTCGCCGAGGGCGGTGCCAGGCGGACCAGATTCGGAGAACGACTCAGCGGCCGCGTCTAATGCTCTGATCAAAGGAGAGAGGGGTGGTGGGTGCCACGCAAACACATAAACAACCCGCTGTGTTCGTGAACAGCAGAAGCCTGACGTGAGATGATGTCAAAAGGTAGAGTGTAGAGCAGGGGCAGGAAGAGATCCTTTAAGAATTGGTCTTGTTCAGACACGGGAGCAGGAACCGAAATTTGAACACCCGTCAGCCAGCGGGAACGGGGAAGGAGACTGAGGCGTCAGGATTTAAGTTGGGGCATCAGAAATGTCAACAGGATTGCGGCTCGAAGAGGAGCACGTTTTGAATGTTTAAGTGGCCACAGTTGGTGTGGATCGAGCGTGGAGTGGGAGGATGTCACGGAATGTTCTGGGGCTTCTGGCATAACGAACTAGGCAGACGGAGACGCCATTTACTGAGATGGGGAGCCGGGGAGGGGAAGAGGTTTGCATTAGATCCAGAAATCCATATGAGATACTAATGCCAAACGGCCGGAGACATGAGGTAGGCAGTTAGGTCTGTGGGTCTGGAGCTCAGAGGAGGGTCTGGGAACGGGGCGGAAGCAGGTAGCTGCTGAGCACGTGAAGTGTGGCTGGCGTGGTCAAAGACACCTTCATTGTGCCAGCGGTAGGGAGTCTACGTGTAAGGGTAAACAGCCACACGTGACTGGGGGTCTAGGGCTCCCCCCACAGGCCTGCAGCCCCAGTAACACTTCACAGCACACACACACACACACACACACACACACACTCACACGCCTCAGCCGAATAGCCAGGGTAGCCGCACCTGACCCAAACTGGGACGTGAGTCCGTGTCAGGACGTACGGAACTGAGAAGACTCGAAGATGTCTCCCCCGTTATATGGCAGCAGTGATCTGTCTACACCGATCGTAAAGCCCGGCAAGGGTCAGACCGCAAAGGAGGGGAGAGAAGAATGACCCCACCATGCAGAGGGGCCGCGAGGGAGCCCCTCGCTCCGCTGGGTCCCGAGGTCCGGCCAGATCCCACTCTTGGCTCCTCTGGGAATGTCAGATGGCGGAGGCGTGAATCGGGGGCGTCGGGGAGGGAAGAAGTGTGTGGAGAGGGAGGATTTTGCGTGAAAACCACCCATTGGAGAAGCTGATTGATCAGGGGGCGGGGGGCGAGGGCGGATCCTCATTCTTCGCCGTCCCTAGCTGCCCCAGCACCGCCACACACATGGGATTAGAGAGCACTGATCGCCACCCCGTGGCCAGGAAACGGGGGGCTCATTCTGGGAGCCTCTGGTCACATTTCCCTCCACCGGCAAATGCATCACCTTGTTTGGGGGAGTCTCTGCTTAGAGACACCTCATCTACCATGGATTACTGAGCCACGAACGTTGAGCTGCCAGCCAGAGCGCTCTAATTCGTCACCGCAGCCTCTCACACTGAGGGCACACAGCACTCCAGCACCTGCCTGGGCGCCTCTTTCAATGGCAACGTGCACCACCAAAAAGCACGGACCTGCAAAAGACGGGACGCCGAAAAGGCCACGAAGACGGTCTGAGAGCTGGGGCAAGAGCACAGAGGCCCCCGGCTCAACCGCAGCTGGGACCGTGGGGGACGCGTCAGGTGCTTCACCGCTCTCACCCTGTCCCCGAATGACCGCACAAAAGCGCCACGTGGATTTGACTTTGGAGTTACGTATAAATCGTGCGGAGTGAGCACGTTTGCAAAGACAGAAGCTACAAATGATGAATACTGACTAATCATAGTGTCTGTTGGGGCGCCTGGGGGGCTCAGGGGTTTAAGCGTCTGACTTTGGCTCCGGTCATGATCTCATGGTTCTCAGGTCCAGCCCTGCGTCGGGCTCTGTGCTCACTGCTCAGAGCCTGGAGCCTGCTTCGGATTCTGTGTCTCCTTCCCTCTCTCTCTGCCCCTCCCCTGCTCGCGCACGCGCTCGCTCTCTCTTTCAAAAAGAAATAAACGTTAAGAAATTTTAAGAAGATAAATAAAAAATAATAGTGTCTGTTCATTGAACGCTTACAGTATCCCCGAAATTTTCTGAAGCTTACCTATATTTAATTTTCATAATAACCCGATGACAAATGAGTTTTCTGAAATTGAAAGTGAGTATGCATAAAGTTTTTATTATACAACCCTGTTATTGTATTTATTACGGTTCATGAAGGTGAAAACGTGAAGCCCAGAGACTTCAAACAAAGTGCCTGAGGTCAACCAGTGGTGACCTCCAGGCCATTCCTGTGCGGCCAGTATCCTTAATCACAATGTACGCCCGCTGTCTCGGCCAGTGGATGGGGGGCAGCGGTAAAGGATTTCCTCATAGAGTCTTGTCACCCACAATCCCGAGCATGGCTCCAGAGGTCATCATTGACTATTCTGGTCAAGTTTCATTATTTAATTAATAATAATTGAACATCCATTATAGGACAGGCACACTTTTAGGCATAAGGGCCAATGAAGAGGACCACCGAGAATACAATGTTCTAGATTTTGTGGACTTTGCAGCAAGGTAGATACAGAAAATAATCACACATGTAGCTTCATATAATGATCAGTACTGTTAAAGAACAAAGCTACTGAGAGAGACGAAGGAAGGTCTCTCCTAAGGAGGTGACAGTTGTGCTGAGATCTAAAAGAAGTGAAAATAGGTGGAAATACCCTGGGGAGGAGCACTCCAGGCAAAGGAAATAGCACGTGCAAAGGTCCTGAGGCAGAAGCAAGCTAGGGATGGTGTAAGGAACAGCGAGAGGACTAGGGTATTGTGGGCAAGGAACTCAGTGGCAAGAACACGGAAGGGAGAGAAGTAGGCAGCACTAATTCACGTGAGTCTTCTAGGTCATGGCAAGGATGGGGTTCATCATGTGTTGAGAAGTCCTCGGGGTTTTTGATCCAGGGAGCGAAATGGTAGGACAGGCAGTTAAAAGGCCTCTTACTGGGTATCGAGTTGATGTAGGAAACCAGAGTAGAAGCTGACAGACCCATGAGGCCCCAGATTTGGGAGGCCGAGAGAGAAAGCCGCGTCAATATCTGATAAAAGAGAATTCCTGGCAGAACGGACAGCAAGTGCAAAGGCCCTGAGGTAGAAGTTTGCTTGGTGTGGGGCTGGAATGGGGTAAGCGAGGTTGCGTGGTCGGAGATGAAGGGAGGAAGCTCACAGAAGCCAGATTTTAGTGAATGTTTTAGGCCATTATGAGACTCTAGTCCGTACCACCGAAGATCCTTACTGGTGCCCTACAGACATTCCGGAATGTCCTAGCACATGGGAGGACTACATTTCCCTGCTCCCTTCAAGTTGGGTGTGGCCATGTGTGCCAGGTTGGATCACCCAACCCAAGTCTTCACTCCTTCTTTCATCTACATACACGTCCCGGCTTCACCATAGATGGAGGAGACCTCTCCTCACGTGGTTTTGGTCACGCGGTCTGCTTCAGACAACGGGATATAAGTGGCTGTGACCCCAGCAAGGACTTGCCGAGTGGGGCTCGCTCTCTAGAGCGAAAACAAAACAAAGTCAAACCACGTGCCTTGGCCAGTCCACTGACTGCAGGAGGAGGATGAACCTGCCTAACAGAGCTACCCCACACGACCTGCAGCTTGAAGCTGACCCTGCTGGGCTTGATAGAGACCAGCTGACCCCCCCCAGGCCCCGCCAACCCAGTGGAGACCAGCTGAACCCCCCTCCGACCCCCACCAACCTAGTGGAGACCAGCTGACCCCCACCAGCCTACTGGAAACCAGCTGAACCCCGCCCCCCCCGGCCCCCACCAACTCAGTGGAGACCAGCTGACCCCCACCAGCCTACTGGAGACAAGCTGAACCCCACCCCACCCCATCCCCGCCCCTATCAACCCAGTAGAGATCAGCTGATCCCCCACCAGCCTACTGGAGACCAGCTGACCCCCAGCCAGCCCGGTGGAGACCAGCTGACCCCCAGCCAGCCCAGTGGAGACCAGCTGAACCCTGCCAACCCAGTAGAGATCAGCTGATCCCCCACCAGCCCAGTGGAGGTCAGCTGACCCCCACCAGCCTACTGGAGACCAGCTGAACGCCCCCCCCCCCCCCGCCCCCACCAACCCAGTAGAGATCAGCTGATCCCCACCAGCCTACTGGAGACCAGCTGACCTCCAGCCAGCCCAGTGGAGACCAGCTGAACCCCAGCCAGCCCAGTGGAGACCAGCTGAACCCCCCTCTGACCCCCACCAACCTAGTGGAGACCAGCTGACCCCCATCCAGCCCAGTGGAGACCCGCTGACCCCCAGCCAGCCCGGTGGAGACCAGCTGACCTCCAGCCAGCCCGGTGGAGATCAGCTGACCCCCACCAGCCTACTGGAGACCACCTGAACCCCGCCCCCCAGCCCCCGCCAACCCAGTGGAGACCAGCTGACACCCACCAGCCCAGTGGAGACCAGCTGAACCCCCCTCCGATCCCCACCAACCTAGTGGAGACCAGCTGAACCCCGCCAACCCAGTAGAGATCAGCTGATCCCCCAGCCAGCCCGGTGGAGGTCAGCTGACCCCCCCCCCCCCCCCGACAGCCTAGTAGAGATCAGCGGACCCCCGCTGGCCTGCAGATGCTCAACCAATGAAGGCCGACCGTCCTCATGCCACGGAGATTTCAGAGCAGAATTGTGCTGTGCTGCTACACACCTGGCTTAGCCAGTGAGATGGAAGCGGACGAGGAGTCTTGAGAAGACGCTGCCCATCTTCCCACCCCGTCCGTACTGCAGGGACGACGTTAGCACACGCCAAGGCCGAGCGTGTATCACCCTGGTTCTGAGGGATGTGCTGAGCAGAGCCCCTGATGACGCATACTAGTTGTAGATCCTGAGAAACAAAGAAAACTCCGTGGGAAGAGCTGCTGTGGTTTCCGATTCTGCAGCACCTCCTGGCTTGGCTGGTGCAGGGAGCCTCCCCGGGGTTTGAGGTGAGGAATTGTGATTTCACCCCGGGTCTGTTAAGGATGGGCTGAAGGGGGTGGGGCAGCGGCTTGAACACAAGTTAGGGGGTGGCTGATGCCACCTTAGCACAGGCAACAGGTGATGGTGGCCCAGACACCGTGGGAGAGTAGCAGGTGCTCCGATCCTGGAATATTGGGGAAACAGAGCTGCCGAGATTTGTCTGTGGATGGGATGCGGGTGTCAGAGGACGGATGGTTGTGCTCCCACAATCTGGGGCTGAGTGGAGGTGGGGGGAGCTGCATGAACCAAAGTCTGCAACCTGACTGGACCAGTCGTGTGGAAGTCGGGAAGCAGGTGGAGAGCGGGTCCAGGGCTCTGGCAGAGACATGACTCTGAGTGAGTGTGCAGAGCCAGGAAACTGCAGGTCGTCACGATGGGGGTGACAGCAGATGGAAAAGAGGTTCAAGCCCTGGGGCGTGCTTGACCTTGGGGTCAAGGGACGGCGAATGACCGGCAGGAACAGTCGGTGAAACAACACGTAACGCGTGCGTGGTGGTGCTGAACGCGTCACCTGCGTGCCTTCAGCTCCTCCAAATTCTCCACCTGGGTCTCTGTCCCAGGAGGCAGATTGATCGATCAATCTGTATTTTTTCTTCTTCTTCATTTGGAATATTTTTATCTGTGTAGGACGTACAGCTATAAACACTTTCACTTCCAGTTAGATTTAAAATAGTTACCTTACTAACCAATGTTATTGGAAGTGAATCCAAGTGAATGAAGAAGAAAGAAATGGACAGGAAATCTCCTGAAAGTGACAGTGCCACCAGCAAGTGGAATTTGGCTGGGCTCCCCGCCCCCCCGCAAGTGCCAGGACCAGGAGCGGGTGACTGTACTTGTTTGGTGTTGGAGTAGGGTTGCCACCCAAGGTTACCTGAGTTTCAGGTGTACAACGTGGGGGCCGCGAGTCTGCGTTACCCTGTGCTCAGCGCACCTGTGCTCACCTGTGCCCACAGAACGTGGTCCCAGCCTGTGCCGCCCGGACTGAGTGGTTCAGTGCCCTCTGGGGTTCCAGCAACTTCCTCCTGCCCTCCACTTTTCGAAGCTGGTGGCGGCTTCCGTCCCGGTGGCCCCAGGATCCTGCCCTATCCCCTGTCCGTCCCCAGCACCCTACTCAGAGCTCGGTAATTAGTTTCTTTGAATGTTCCTGATTGGAGTGAGTCATCAGGGTCACTGATGTAAGAGTCTTGGAGAAAAGTGAACACGCAGCTTTAAAAGGCACGTGTGGCCGACTGTGCCCAGAGCTCCCGCAGGGACAGACAGGGTGAAGATTTAGAAATGGCCATCCCATTCAGCATTTGGAGGCCACCGTGGAGTGTCGGAGACAAGCCAGCCAGGGTGCATTTGAGGAAGAGTGGTAGGAGGTATGTATCTGCAAATACATCCAGTCCCCTTAAAGATCCTAAGTAGCAGGAGGCCGGGGACTCAGGACTCGGCCATCGGTGCCTCAGTTAGCTAATGACTGAACCAGACACTCACACCTGGGAGGCCTCCCACACCCGCTTTCCTAACATCTGGACAGTTCCATACCTTGTGAATCGAGCCGGAGTGGGGGGCGGGGGGGCAGGGGGTGGAGTCCCGCAACTTCCTGATGTGTTGGGATCACCTGGAGGGCTTGTTGACCCAGAGTTCTGATTCGATAGGTGTGGGAGGGAGCCCAGTCGCTGGCCCTTCAGCAGGGCCCCAGGTGATGCTAACTTCGCTGCTCATGGGACCACGCCTTAGCTCTCACTGCTCTGTTGGAGGAGAAGTCTCCTGTTCCACCTTCCCTTTCCGTCCTTCACCAGTCCACGCTCTCGTGACATGTCCCTCAATGGCCACCACATCATTCACACCATCTTGTCACAGGCAGATGAGTCCAAAAAGTCAAATTGTGGGAATCTGATGGCTTTTATGCTTTAGTTCTTTGGTTTTCTTCTAAGTGTGTGTGTGTGTGTGTGTGTGTGTGTGTGCACGCACACGTGCGTGTGCAATTTCTGACTTCACAGGCCATGGGGAGGCTCATCGCCTGCCTGGGAACGGTATGAAGGTCAGTGTTCAGTCGCCTTTAGGAAATGGAAGAACAATTGCTAGACTCGAGCTGTTTATTTGTCTCCCAATGTGGTTTCGAATCTCTCTGGAGAACGATTAGGCTTAAGGGGTTTTTTAAATCATTCTAAGTCCTTTAACCATTTTTCGTACCAGCTACGTGGTTCTTCCCTGTTTCAAAGTTGCTCCTTCAGAACCCGCCTTGTACAAAAAGGTGCAATGTTCCAGTGACATGGAGCTTGGTGTTTCAAGGGAATAAAAAAACGGTTAGCTTTCTGCAAGGCCCCGAGCGACGTCACCTCTCCAGGGTTACAGCCCGCTCCCGTGTTGCCCATGGAATGCAGCCGTTACTCGGATAGTCGGCCGATCTTGTGCGAACCTGGCTGCAAGTCCTCTGAGAAATCGTCCACCTTCCAAAATTTGTCTTTTGACTTAGGATCATTCCTCCAATTGGCCAAAACCAAGCCTGGAATTAGTAGAGAGGCAGACGGTTGTGTTAAAAGTCAACCGAGCAGAGCCAACGGCCAGGGACCAAAGTGGGGGGTGGAGGGGTGACCCGTAAAAGGAAAGTTCGATTATCAGGTTCCCAGGTGTCCTGCCCAGAGAGGGAAATTATCGTTGGTAAAAAAGTAAATATTTCCTTTCAGAAGTAATTTGTGTTTCCTTTCATGGTAGATGGGTTTATGCAAAACCTAATGATTTAGCACAAGTGGTTCCATCGGATGTACCTCGCGAGCTACAGGGAGAGGATCATCAGCGTAATTTTTATAGGCTGTGTCTTTGGTCAGGTGACAATGTGGGCGGGTACGTTGGATGGTGATGCTGGGGGCAGTACTGGATTGGGGGCTCAGTGCACAGACGCGAGAGGGGGCTGGTCCGGGGAGAGGGGCCCCATACAGGCTTTGGATGGCAACCCGTGAGTGCGGCTTTGCTCTCAGGCCGAGAAGGAGCCCAGGGCTCTCTGTCAAGCTGACAGAAAGCTTCTTACGTTTCATGGACCAAAAACACCGGGAGGTGGGACAAGGATCCCACACAGCAAAGCTGTTGGGGGCGGGGAGGGAAGGACAAGGAGCCCCAGGGGAGTGGGGCTGGTACCATCGCCACCTGAGCAGAGTGGACACAGACCTCAGGAGACTGCAGATCATTTGCAGAACCTTCTGGTGGGTGGACCCAACTGCCCACAAATCCTACTCAGGTATTTCATGCATTGTAATAGACGGCGGTAAAAACAGCCAAAATAGAAGTGGGGAAGGGGAAAACCCATTTCCACCCCCAGCCCCATCCCAGGGGGTGGCGGGCAGCACACAGTTTTCAGGAAACATTTCTATGATTTTCCCCACGGAGCGTGTGGCCCAAGCCATGATCGCTGCAACAGCGCCTCGCCCTTCAGGGTCCCTCAGGGTCCCTCAGGGTTCCGAGTGGAGAGTAGGACACCTGCCCTCTGAACGGGAGCCTTTAATACCACAGTTCTCCCTGCGGTCCACGCAGTAATCACGAACACACATCGAGGATGTGCCCGCAAGTGCTGTAAGGACTTCACGCCAGGCATTCACTGGACCCCTGCAGAAATCCTAGGCCTCTCCTGTGCACGTTTGAAAGACGAGACAGGTGAGAGAAAATTTGAGATCCCAAAGCAAAAAAGGTTCCAAGCCGGAACGTAAGGAGGTCTGCTTTCAGGGCCTGTGTTCCTAACCAGGGAGCACGGGACCCCACGGGCCGCTGGGGAGAGCTGGTCCTCACTCGGGCAGGAGTGGGTACCGGTGGGTTCAGAACCGCAGAATTGAGACCCGCACCAAGGGCCGAGAGCACGCCTGCTGCCCGTACAGTTCGCTCATGCTGTGCACTCTGGTTTGGGGCCCGGCTCACCCCCAGTACGCCTTCTGTGTTTGCTGAGCCACAGCGCGTCCTCCCAAGGCCACCTGAATGCCACCACCTCACAGGTCTTATTTGTCCCCTGCCCTCCACCGCTGACTGGGCTTTCACTGACGCTCAGAGCACCGCCCCCCGCCCCCCAGACCTTTTACCTAAGACAGCGTGTGACAAATAAAAGGTGTCCAATCAACTGACTTAATGAAACAATCAGTCGACCGTGCTGAAAACGCTGGTCTTTCCTGGCACTTGCACTGCGAGGACTGTGTTTCCCTAACTGGATACTTTGCAAGAAAAACACATGGAGGAGAACGTTCCCCTCCCTCCCTGGCAGATGGACGATTCCACAAGGAAATCGGCTCCTTTCAACGGTTCTGATCATCTGTGCCGTGATGGTGATGACCCGTGACCAGTGTCTGTGCTGCGGGGGGGAGGGAGGGAGTGTCTCTGAAAAAGCTCTTACAGTTTCTGTCTTGGTCACTGCTGTGTCCCCAGTCCCGGGCAATGACTGGCCCATGGTGTGTGCTCAAGGCCACTTAGATGGTGCAGAATGAGCTCTAAGAATGAGAGCCCTAGGTTTATATCCAAATGAGCCACCAACGCTCCACAAAACCTCGGGGAAGCCTTCGCCACTCCAGCCTCACCTTTCTTCCCCTTACAGTAGCGATCGAGATCGAGAAAGCTGTAGGTTTTACTTGGGTGGGTGTACGTCCTTGAGACTTGAAGCAGATGCTGGGGGTAGAATGGTCAAACGTGCCTCTGGCCACCGAGGGTCGGCGAAGCGTGGCCCCTGCTGACAGTGTCCCTGCTCCAGCTGTCACCGAGGGCACCAGACGGTGGCAGCAGTGACCAGGTGAGTGATTGCCCAGAGATGATGACCCATCGACAGGAGTACCCTACGTTAGATCCCCAAAACCCATTGCAGTGTTCCACATCTCCGAATCTGTGATCTCTGCAGCTGAAATGAGCCAAGAAGTGGTTTGGAAGGAGCTAGATAATTCAGCCGCTCCAAGGTGACTTCAAACGGGTGCTGAGTGAACATATTACCATTTCTGCTTAGTCCAGGCTCTTCCTTTTCATTCGAAGTCCCCCGATGCTTAGGGCAGAGGGAGACATTCCTCCTCCTCTTGTTTGCATATCAGAGGGATAATGTGCACAAGCCTGGAACAGCACAGGGCACGTCAGCCTTTATTCTGCAGGAACGGCAGCAGGAGGGGCCGGGGCCAGAAGGGCATTCGGGGACTTGCATGCAAATGAGCACACGTGAAGTGCAGATTGTGTACTTTGAAAGCAGTGCCGAAAACTTGTAAGAGGTGCTAGTGCGATGCCGTCCGTTCGCGTTCCACACCTGCTTTCTCGAAAGCCGGGACCCGAGGACCCCGTGATGTGTTGCATAAGCGTAGTGCGCACTTGAGTGCCGCCTCGTTTCCGGCTGCTCAGCCCCGGAACCCGCAGCCGTCCCCGGGTTCCCTCGGCAGAGCCCTGGGGACAGGGCCGCAGCAAGTCTGCCCCACCTCACACCCCGCGGGGAGGTGACACATGATCACAAGCTGCTGGACACACGCTTGCACGACTACACATTTTGCAGCCTCACATACACGGACACATGCACACACGCACGCGCACACGCACACGTGCACATGCACACACGCACGGTACACCTTCAGCAGCCTCAGCAGCATCTGGCACCACCCCCCAAGGACCACAGACAGGAGTTTGGGTCAGAAACAGAGCGACCCTGGTTTAGGGAAAGCGTGTTCGTCAGGTCTCCGCTCTGAAACGGAGGGTGTTAAGTTCAAATCCCATGCCAGCAGTGCCGACGGGGCTGATGTGATGGAGAAATACGGCTGCGGGCGGGGCGTTAGCGGGTTGGCGTTTGCCTTTTGCTGGGGGGAGCTGGAGATGCCCGGCGGTGTTCCAGACGGTCAGCGTGTGCGCGTGGCGTGTGGCCCGGAGGGGGGTGGTGAGGAGGACACGTGGGCACTTGCCAAACTGGCCCCGAGGGCTTCGTGGCGGCCGGTGCAGGGCGGGGCCACCTGGAGCAGAAGACCGTGTGGCCACATTCTGGACTCCTCAGGGACGGTGCGGGGTCCGGGTCGGGGGAATGTCCCAGGAACTCCCCGGGGCTACTGCTTTTGAGAGCCGAAGACGGCAGTCTCACTGCCAAGCAGTCCGGTTGCCCAGGAGAGACCCTCCGGGACTAGATGGCAAATGTGGATACTGGGAACTATTAGAAGCACATTTGAGCTTGGGGCCTGTGGTGGATGCAACAAGGTGTTCCACTCCCTGGGGCCACCGTAGAACAAGGCAACAAAAGCCACGCAGAGAGGCGCGTCCGAGGTGTATGCGGAATCCAGGGAGAAACAGCCTCAAACACACCCACGAGTCGTCTGCCTCCCGAATTTCCAGAGTGGGTCCCGGGGCTAGAGGACCCCATTCCTAAGTAGAAAATGCCACTCTCCTCTTCTTGATTGCGATTGTCCTGAGGACGGGGGTCGTGCCTTTCATCCACCATAAAAAGGAAGCTGGTGACCAGGACGGTTGGTGATCCAAGAACCTGGGGTGGATGTCAAGGCTGTGAGCTGGAATCCACCCCCCCCCACCGGCCCCACACATTGCTGGTGGGACAGGTGTGAAGAAGGATTAGGAGATGGACTGAGAGCCTTTTGTCTGCTGTTAAAGGAGATCATTTCAAAACAGAAGTGACTTTGGAAAGTGTTTAAACATTGCCAATGAATCCTACCCTCAATAACATCTAATGCACGCTTAAAGAACATTGGAGAATGACATCAGTAGTGCGGAAAAATGCCTTGCACCAGTTGGGACATAGTCACATGCTGTCCTGTCATTTACTCCCGCGAAGGGAGCCCAGCCAAGGTTTTACGTCAGCCTGGGCTAGAAGAGCTCTACTCATGACCCCAAGTACCCATCAGTCAATTAAATTATCGTGTCCTCGTCTCATCTGCCAAATTCAGACTTTTAAAATGTGTAACAAACAAGACCGCCCTTCAAGCCCAATAATTTCATTGCCGTAGACCACTGACTCTCAGCCTTGGCTCTGCATGAGTGTTACCTGAGCGGCCTTGAAAAATACAGTGCTTGTCCCAGAAATTGTGATTGAGTTGGTGAGTAAAGGGCCCATACATCTGTATTTTTAAAGCACCTCAGGAAATTCTGGTGTGAAATCCGTCAGTCTTGCTCCTCTCTTACTCTCCCACGCTACATTTTCCCTGTACTTGGCCACCAGAAGACCTTCTTTTCAGTTGACATCAAAGTTTCTCATTAAAACTAATGAATAGCTTTCCATGGCTTCATCAGATTCTAACCTGGCATCCGAGAGCCTTAGAAATCTACTTCACCCTCTTTTCCTAGTTCTGCATTTTGCTATATTGTCTAAAGCTGTGCCGCCCCATTTAATACACCTTCTGTTCTCACCAAAAGCACGTACATTTCCACGCCTCGACGGTGACCCCCGTGCTGTTCCCCGTGAAAAGCGTCCTTCCTCTCTCTGGCTCGTCTGGCAAGGTGCACCTGGCTCTCAAGCCTCTGCTTTACCATCCGCAGCCCCAAGCTCTCGGCAGATTCGAATGACAGCAATCCCCTCTGGTCCCTTAGCGCCGCACCCACACGACCTCCAGCATCACGCTTCCCGAGCGCATCGCGTGGTGGGGACCGTGTGAAGCAGCCAGCACGTTCTATCCCATGTTGCTTCTTCCCGGACCCTCCAGAAGAGTGCATTTCCCGGCTTCTTTTATTGCCATGTTGGGGTCATGTGTCTCTTCGCCAATGTGGTGCATGTGGAAGCTATTCCCGAACGCGGCCCTTGAGGGTATCCCGATGAACCTGACCGTTCTTTCCTGCCCGTGATGGCCTCACAGCTCTTGTGAATTCCTTAAGTTCTTGGGCTGTGCCTTCGTCCTCTCTGCATTCTGAAAAGACTGGTAAGGTGTCTAACACACGAAGTAGGTCCTCAGTCAACATCTGCAAATTGACGCTAATCTGCAGTAAAGAAAATAAGTGGAATTAGAAGCTTGCAAACCAAGCTGGGAGCTGATCATTGCTGGGGAAGGCAGGGCACCGGCCAACAGATAGGGAATGTGATAGAGCAAGACAGGGTACGGTTTCGAAAAGGTCACAGTGTCCTCTGGGAGAGAAGCTGGGGTATGTGGAGGTCAGCGTGGCGCATGTCTTCAGCTCCAAGGCTACTGAAGCTTTATCCTGATGGTGACGATGAACCGTGTAATGCCTCGTGGTTGCCTCGTAGGCCTTATGTTTTCTAAAATACGGCATTACCTACCTCTAATTTGATCCTGGAAACAGTACCAAGACAGTTGGAGCAGGCATCACCATTTCTATTCCAAACGATGAAATTGAAGTCCAGCCAAATTAAGACTTTGCTCGTGGTCTCACCTTACCGACTGGTGGGATCAGAGCCCACTTTCCCACGGTCGGTAGGCTGTTTTTCTGCACCGTCTCGTGACTCAGACCTGTCGTCTGTGCGTCTCGGGAGATTCTCAGCACATGGAATAGTCTAATACAGTGAAGGGGGCTGTTGTCCCAGCATCCAATCCAGCTATACTGCTTGGTGGATTCCTAAGGCTCTTACTCTTGTTGGTAGGATGGCCCCACCTCTGAGGTCTGAGAGAAATGGCCAGTGTCGTAGACTCCAAGTCTAAAGTTCTCTTTTGCCCAGCAAAAGAGCAGACACAGGATTCAAACGAGAGATGGCTCGTGTCCGGGAAAAAGACAAGAGCCCCGAGTGAGGGTCCTTGCCCTGTACGTATTCCGATCAGAAGGCTTGCAAACGTGATGGGCGTGTACAAAGAGACAAAGAAACTAGGAACATTAACTTGTGGATGTGAGCGGGGGAAGGGGATTTTGAAGATATACAGTGTTTGGGGTTTTGGTCAATATAAAACAAAATCCAGGCACCGGGCAGATGGGTAGATGGTTGTTAACAGCAGACAGGAGGCCGCATGCCTGTATATCTTTGCCAGCCTAGGGGATGAGACAGACGGGGAATAACCTCAGGGTTAATAAGCCACCTTTTCTTTTGTTAACCATCTCCGCTCAGGGCTGCTTTGCCTGCAGTGCAGTGGTCCATAGTCCAATTAACCAGTTTACCTAACCTGGTCCTTTCCTCCTATGAAAGCAGCTTTCTGCTATAGTACTAAATTTGGGGTGCTTTCACCCTGAATATCTAATCTTGTTATTCCTGTGCATTGGGCTCCTTTGTGCCGTTTCTATTTCAGGCCTTTGCCTCTCTCTCTTTTGGGGGCTCAGCACCCCCTCCCTATTGTGGGGTGCCTTTGCACCTCCCTATTTCTGGCACCTTTGCGCCTCCCTATTCTCAGGGTGTCTTTGCACCCCCCCCCATTCTTGGAGTGCCAATCTGGTTTACCTGTACTCGGGTGTGAGCATTATATTGACTTTGTATTTCTTTGTGCCTTGTTAAGCCATCGGTGTAAGCCCGGGGGGTTCCTAAGCTTATCCCCACAGGCCAGGTTAATAGAAAACAAAGAAAGCCAGACTTGCAGTTCTGAGCGACAAATAGGAAACCAGAAGCAGTTTTAGCTCCTAGGACTCCCTGACCTGGGATGAGCAGAGACCAGGGCTTTATTTATATGAGGGTGTTGGCAAGCTGAAAGTGCTACGAGGCTCCGTTCAGCGTGTAGATGTAGCGTGTCCAGCCGGCTGGTGGAGAAGATGAGGGGAGGTTGAGGGTCATTGAGACAAGGTTCGAGTCACAAGCAATCTCAGTGAGAGGCCACCGCATGACGATGCAGGGGTCTGGTCAACCCAGGCCCCTAACAGAGGGCCAGCTGCCCAGGGCCGTCTCATTTGCAGAGGCTGCTTGTCATTAGCAAGGTCAGCAGAGTGGTCCTCAGTGAGAGTCGAGCAATATGCATATTTTACGTTCCAAGTGATTCTGTCCGTTCCTCTCCAAGGCTGCCTGTGCATTGCATTGGGACCTAACACAATAAGCTTAAAGAAATAGTGCATTAGTGAAGCTGCCTGCCTGTGCAAACTGTCCACGCTTTCAAATTCCTGTACAATTTAGTAGGAAAAGCATCATTGTAATAACATTAGTGTGAATTAGTGCCAGATAACCGTTATGTATTACAACCTGCCATGTGACGAAACACAAGCACCAAAAAGGTAACTAAGGTCCCCAAGTAGAAAGGGAAGGTTTCAAAGTCTCTGTTCTTCCAAGAATACCCAAGATAACACGGAAAGACAGGAAAGGAGAAAGAATGGGAGAGTCCTCACCATTGTGAAAATCGCAGCACCTGTTCCGTGCAGGAGAGCTTGCTTTCCTCGTACCGGTCCTCCTGGCTGCTGATTCAACCCCTAGCTTCCTTCAGACCCTGTTCCGCTGCCCTGAGACTCAGCTGGAGGACCCTCCAGCCAGCATCTAACCTCCTCCTTGGGATTCCACATCCAAGGACAGGGGTTCAGGGCTGGGTGCCAAGCGTTGGCCCCAGAGAGCTAAGACTGGGCAGAGGGCCACTCACTCAAGACTTGGGGTTTTCATCTGTCTGATTTCACCTCCGTCATGGGTTTGCAAGGCCACTGTGGGCTGGGCTAGGCCCTGAACTACTGTAGATGATGCTGTTCTTATGGGCAAGTAGTCCCAGACTCCAAAGAGGTGATGTACAAGTAAATTTGGGGGACTCTTCCGTTTATAAATTTTGGCTAGCTATATAGGTCTGACAAGAGCATCTATTTTTTTTTCTACCTCAATGAAAATCTTAGGGTGCGATCACTCCATGAATCCTGCTCAGAGTTGGGAAATTTAAAGATTCCGTGGGCTTTTACCACTCACACGAGGGTAATGTGCTTTTTCTAAGACCCATAAAACTGTAGTAGGTATCACAGAACTCGATCACCAGGAAAGCTTCCATTAACCACTCCCCTTAGCAAGTGTTCTCCCATGGACTCGAACTGAGTGAGGCTTCAGTTCTTTCTTTCTGTCTTTAGCATGAAGAAAGTGAGTACATCTGTTGCCCTCGCCCCAGCCACACAGGAAATGCTCCTGCGTGGCGTGGTCCTGATGCCCCGTAGTGCTGTGGGGGCAGATCACGTGGGGTCACTGCTGCCCGCAGGTGCCTGAAGGCACAAAAATGGGGGAGTGTGGTCAGGGGAGAGGTCAGGGAAGAGCCTGGTCGCCCACATACAAGGGTGACACTAATGGATTTAGTCACAAGCATTTATTGAGTACAAGCTATGTGATCTTCATGGTGCTTCAGAAAAATGAGTGGCCAAGTCTTTGTACAGCGTGAGGCATGGGCACAGCCTGCCATTCCCGACAATGAATTTATGCCCTTGATGAACGCAGATCTCTTCCCAAGACCAGTGTCGTTTCTCACGTGCCTTTCATAAGGCGACCATGTCGCCGAGCTGAATAATACTAGTTGTTTACGGTTATCGTGTTTTTTCTATAACATGTGTCCTAAGCTCAAGCCAATGATTTCATCTAGTTTCCAGTTAAAGAAAAATAGGAAAAATGATCGTGAGCTACCGGACAGGGGGCTGTGGGTCAGGGCGACGTTTTCTGGGAAACGCTCCTCATAGTTTGCGCCCTACGTCCTGCCTCTAAAACCCAACCCCTGTGTAAAATGGGACTGTGCTCTCCCTGGTTTGAGGATTGGATCCAGGAGCCAGGTGTCCATTTGGACACTTGCTAATTGAATTACCAGGAAGCATTCAGAAGAGATCCTGTCACTTTTTGCTCTTTGTGCTGTTGTGGCATTGTCATCTTTCACGGTGGCTTGAGGCCATTTTTGTCTTCTTTTTGCACAAGACAAGCTCACGGTCGCTATTGAATATGCCACCAAGACATCAGCATCCTCATCGATTCGGGCAGCCATACCCAAAACACCATAAACTGGGTGGCTCATACACAACACAGACGGATTTCTGATAGTTCTGGAGGCTGGGCAGGCCAAGGTCAATGCGCCAACAAGTTTAGGCGCCTGATGAGAGCTCACTTCCTCCTCTTTCTGCTGTGTCCTCACATGGCAGAGGGGCAGGGGATCTCTCTGGGGTCTCTTTTATAAGTACAGTCATCCCATTCTTGGGCTCTGCCCTCATGATCGACTCACCCCCGAAGGCTCCACCTCCCGTACCACCATTTTCAGGATGATGTTTCCATATAAATCACGGTGAGGCTATAAATATACTCCGTCGGTAGCAGTCAGGAATTCTGATATCCAGCTGCAAGGCAAGTGTGGGGTCCCTTAGGGAAGACAGAGGGCTAGGGGGAGGAAGAGTGTATGGATTCACTTATTGGGAGCAGTGAAGTTGTGGTTAGGAACCAGTGTGGAAGGGGTTAGTAACACACGACTGAACATCGTGAAGGCAGAGAATTGATCTTCTGTTTTCACAACGACCCGAGCAAGTAGAAATGTGACACCAAAATGGGCAGTGGCTAAACTGGGGGCATCAAGATGAGGGGCGAAATGAGGAGAGCGTCGTTCACCCGAGCAACACGTTACGAAGCATGAGCCATTTATACAAAAGCAGCGAAAGGTCTTATGTAATTTATAACTGGTGGTATCAGCTCATACTCGCACACGTGTTCAAACTGCCGAAGCAGAGGCGATGAAGTCAAGAGCCAACCCAAGCATGAAGGACTGTAAATGGAACACAGCATCACAGACGGACGCGCGTCTGACTGGGATACACTGAGCAAATTAAAATGGGGACAGATCAGATGCCGGCTGCTCTGTCTAGGTGACGTAAAAAGAAATTAAATTAAGATGGCAGCCTTGGAAAAAGAAAGAGCCAGTGGACAGAAACATTACGGGAAAAAAAAATCGTGGTTTAAGGATGCATTGGAAGTAGGCGGGAAGAAAAAGAGTGCAGGAGACTCCGTGTTAGTGAGCCTCGCGGAAACCAGATCTATCATGAGAAAGGAAACATCGTAGAGGACGCAGGCAGTGGAGTTCAGGAAGTCGTTAGTCCACATTATGTCAAGTAACATGAAGCCGTCCACACATAGATGCCTCATGGGCAGTGAGGATTTGTTGGCAAGATGCGCCCCTAGAGGAATCTGCAGTGAGATCAAGTGTCTATCAACTGAATGCAGCCATCTGTACGGAGAGAGTTTCCAGAGCTCAGAGTAAGGAAAAGTCATTAGGGGTCACGGGGATCATAAAACTTTTTAGAAGATGGGGGATGAAGTGCAGTCGTCAAGGATGAATGTGAATTGAAATGGTAGGAGTTGGAAAGGCATTTCACATTAAGGTGTTACTAGAAGACCAGTGGTCCAGAAGTGGCAAAACATGTGGACTGTCCAACATGAATTTGTCATCCGCCTTTTCCAGTGAAAAGTTTCTAAGAAAGAGGAAATGGAAACACAGGTTATATAAATGGCAGACAGGAATCTGGCGATGGGTCAGCCATCGGAGACTTGTGAGAGGGCTGTGAAACAGCCCTCAGTTTGTTGGGGAAGGTCCCTGGGGAAGTCAAGTGGAAGGAACATGGGTGTGGTGAAATGCAAAACAGCAGACTCAGATCCAGAGTCAAATTCAGATCTGCCAAGTATTAGGTGTGGGACTTTGAGTCTTTTACGCAATTAACTCTTCTGAGCCTTAATATTCTTCTCAGTTAAATGGGGATACGATATGTGTGCATGGGAGAAATGCCCAGCGTCAACACGACTGCTGTGGTGAGTTAAACGAATGGATTAGAGGGGTGAGTCTTAAAGTAGGAATTCTCTAGGGAAGTTGTTTCAATAATGTAGGTGTAATTCTGGATTATTATTTCACTAGAAGGAAAGGAAAAGTAGGGGGTAGATGGGAGAGATGTTGTGGAAAGGAAAAAGTGACAGGGGTTGGCAGTCGGCTAGACTGAGCGAAGGAAGGGTGGGATGAACGGCCAGTTGATTAGAAGTGGCCAGATCCAGTGACACTAACTGTGGTTGGAAATCAGGGAGAGTTGTGTTGAATCTGGCTTTAGGCTGAATCCTAGAGGCGGGAGAAACTTGAAATAGAATGATGTTCCATATTTCTAAGGTCAGTTTAACCTTTCTTTGTTTTTAAAAGATGACAGCCTTTTATTTGGCTCTCTCATTCTGTCATTCTTTCTCCTGCATTGGCCAGGAGGGGAGCTGAGGGCAGAAGAGAGAGAGAGAGAGACACCTGCTGCCAATGTTCTGTGACCTTTGGCAGTAGTCGCTCTGCCTTCTGGGACTCGAGATTGGTTTTCCACATCAGTGTCGGTGGAGGCCAGTTGCCCAACAGCTGAAACTGATGGTCTATCAAAATGCGGTAACTTCTCCGGAGAAAGAGTCCGCAGGCAGAATGTCATAGGTGATAATAAAGCGGTTGCTTCTTCCCTGGCCCAAGGTGACAGAGCAAAGGTGTTCCCTTTGTGCACATTGGAAAGTAATAACCTCAATGTTCGTGTGGTCGCTTCCTGCCAAACAGTTCAGAGCATTTGTACTGTGTCTCCTCGCTCTGTTTCCTCTCTAGGACTCTATCAAAAGTGACCATCTTCTCTCCCCTAAAGACTGAGTTAAGGACACCGCCAAAGCCTTGCCGAGGGGCCATGGTAGGCTCTCTTATCAAGGATGGGTTGGCCATTCTTCCCATCACCTACGTGCTAATATTCACATATGTGACTTTCGAGTGGGGTTTTGTAGCCACATCCTACTGCTGACCCCGTCTCTCTCCGGGGTCCGAACCCCAAAGAGTTGGTTGAACGAGGAATAATCACCAAACCAGAAGGAAAATACCATTTTATTAACATCTGTGCTGGAACGCACAGCCCAGATTAGGAAGTGTGACCAGAAAGTTTTCTTTATTTTCCCCTGAATTTAAGAGAGTGTTTGCAGAACAGGCTTGATTCTGACCTGCTGCCCTCATTTCAAGGCAGGAAGGGACAGTTAGCTGGGGTTGGGTCTTCCCAAAAAGGCAGTATGCAGGTTTGAATTTTCTCTCAGGTATTTCATGAAATCATATGTGGATCTGAACTGCGAGTCTACTTAAATGTCATGTGAAACCTTCCTGTGTGCGAGGCACCACAGCATTTTGATGGCTCGTGTCCTGCCACGTCCTCTCTGGGCTTCCAGGTAAAACCCACCGGCTTATTCTGAGGACTAAAGGGCTGTGGGGCAAAGTGACCAGAAATGCAAATGACAGTGTCTCGAGGAAGGAGACGAACAGATGGTACACCCAGACCAAAATGACCTTCCAAAGCTCGAAGCCAGTATGGCTCCGGGCACGTTCCGGCCACACGGGGAGGCCGATCACAGCACGGAGACTCTGGTGACCCCTGGGTTTGGGGCCCAGCCTGGCCTGTACGGTAAGAAGCTGCAGAGAGCCAGGCCCTGCGTCAGCACCCTGAGTAAGTGCACGTGGTTCAGGGCAGAGCGCCTGTCTCGAGGCAGACATGGTAGGGCCCGTCAGCGAGGCGAGCCTCCGTGGTAGGAATGAGAGAGAAAAGTAAGACGTGGTCAGTGAAGCCATCCCGAGGGCTCGGCTTAGGGACCCTGGCAGCAGGACAAACTTTTATTTTATTATTTTATTTTGTTTTGTTTTGTTTTGTTTTATTTTATTTTATTTTATTTATTTTATTTTATTTATTTTATTTCATTTCATTTTATTTCATTTTATTTTATTTCATTTTATTTTATTTCATTTTATTTCATTTTATTACTTTATTTTACAATTTTATTTTATTTTATTTATTTTATTTTACTAATTTATTTATTTTATTTTATTATTTTATTTTATCTTATTTCATTTTATTTTATTTTATTTTATTATTTTGTTTTATTTTATTTTATTTTATTTTATTTTATTTTATTTTATTTTATCTTATTTCATTTTATTTTATTTCATTTCATTTCATTTCCTTCCTTTCCTATCATTTTTTACTTCCTAATTCAGCTACCTTTTGGCATTTATTGTAATCATCATTCGGTGTGACAATTTGGATATGGTATTTGTTCATACTTCCTGCTGTGTGTGTCTCTTCCCTGCCGAGGTCATTAACTTTGTGAACACAGAAGCTGTGTCTTGCACTTTTTTTTTTTTTTGAAGCAACACCGATGTTGATGGTCTTCAGATGTTTACTTAGACCTGATTCATTTTATAGGAAAGGCAGGTGACTTTACAGGGAAGAGGCAGGAAGACACAGGCGTTCCTCACGTACTGCGCAGAATTACTGGTACATATGTGGGCTGGGAGTTGCTACGAAAGCCTAAAAGTCTTCTTCCCTCCTGGGATCCAGAAACGTCTGGTCGTCTGGGATCAACTAGTGAAAAGTGACCGTCAGGAACGTACTCTTACCAGGAGCAAAGGAACCTGGGAGCAAAGGGCGTCTGTGAGAAGAGAACAAAGGTGTTCCGTTCTGCCCCTTCACCAACCCATGGACGGAGTTGGACAGCAGGTAGGCCTTCTGTTTCCGCACCGTGTCTGCTCCTTGGGTCTGTCTCCCGTCCTTGTCCTTCTGAGGACTTCTATCTGAGGGGCTCAATTCTAAAACCCAAGGATGGTTTTACCATCAAAGCAGATAAAACACTACTTTATAGCGTTAATATGTAATGTAATATCCAAGTGAGGAGAGAGATGGTCTGTGTGCCAGAGACAGATGCTCTCTGTCTCCAGAGAATGCTGCTGGTCCCCTGCCCCCGAAGGACTCAGGCGTGAGAGCAGAGGTCACGTCCATGACTAACCACAGGACTAACCACGGACTGAGCACAGCCAGCTCTCTCTGCTTCATCTGTTCATGGTCTTTCTAGAACAGTGCTTCCCAAAGGGAAGTCTCTGATTACTTGCAGAGGAAGCATCAGATGCTTGTTCAAAATCTCTTCCAGGGCTGGACCTCAAACGGGGCCTACAGACTAACAAAGTTGAGGTGAATATCCTGAGAATTGTTGGCATTTTGTATCAACTATGAGGTGATCCTTGAATGCGCTCAAGTTTGAGAAGTGTTATTCTAGAAGTTAGATTTTACCCTGGTGCCCTCATACTCATTTTTCAGTGGTTTTCTGTTGTTTGGAAAACAAATTCTACTTGGTAAATACATCTTTCTTGGTGGCTCACATCCTGTCCAGCCTCCTTTCCCCTGCCTTGTGGACTTCACTGCTCAGCCACACGGAGAAATGGCCTCTTCCTAGAGCACACTCTCTTTGCCTCCACGGCTTTCTGGCTCCTTCTGAGAGGAATTTTTTTGCTCCCCTTGCTTTCTCACAGAACAAACTTCCACTGTTTCTTAATGACCAAATCTTACATATTACCCTCTCTGTGAGTTTTTATAACCACCCCATGCAAAATTAGTCGCTATTCTTTCCTGCGATGATGATGAATCTTATGTGTCCACTTGGCTAGGCTGCGATGCTCAGTTGTTTGGTCAAACACTAGGCTAGACGTTGCTGCGAAGGTATTTGTGAATGTGATTAATATTTATGATCGGTTGACTTGAAGGAAATCAGATTACCTTCTATAGTGTGGGTGGGCCTCTTCTCATCAGGTGAAAGTTTGAGAGCCAAAACGGAGGTTCCCCCAAGAAGGAATTCTTCAAGATTTTAACATAAAAATCCTGCCTGAGTGTCCCGCCTGCAGGCCCTCCCTGCAGATTTCAGACACAAGACAGTAGTAACAGCTCTCACCTGAATCTCTAGCCTGCTGGCCCGTTCTATGAATCTCAAACTTGCCCCACCTTCATGAACCATTTCCTTTCTCTCTCCTTCTCCCTCCTGCCTCCCTATGGGCTGTTTCTCTGGATAACCCTAAGACACCTGACTGACACACTGCCACTTTCATTTAGCTCAAAGTTAGGATGATGAGGAGCTCACGGGAGCGGGAGGCTTCCCAGTTAGTGGCGGCGTTTGCCTTATTCCCGGGGTGAAGGGCGGAAGGCGCTGCTGAAGGCCCCTGACCTGTTCCACAGGACAGAGACGGAAAATCTCTAGCTTGCCCGGTGTGTGTCTCCTCCGAACTCCATCCTCAAACACCTGTCCGTTCAAAGGGCAAGGCTGCCCTCTCTGCAAGCGCCAGCGGTCCCTCTGGACCTCCCCCGCTCTCGGGCGAAGCCTCTTGGCCCCTCGCCACTCGCGCCGAGCTCCCTTCACCTCCCTTGTCACAGACTTGCGCGAACAGTCCCTGTGTGTGATGTTTCAGGATGTCGAGCCGGGTCCCTCCGGAGCCCAGCTCAGGGACCCGCAGGGTCAGAGCTGTTCAGTCGTTGTCCGCTAGACTGCTCTCCCCCTGCGGACCCTGGCATTGTCCCCGAGTGGCCCCGCGCTCCCTCTCCTGGGGACAGGTCAGCCGAGCCAGGCTGCACAGTGGGGCCTTGTAGTGTTCCCCAGAAGAGTGTCTCTCGAACAAGGTGAACTTCATTTCAGAGTATTGTCGCTGCGCCCTCTCTCCCTCGTAAATACAGGCTGGCGGGTGGATCTTCCTTTTGATTGCAAAGTCACAGTGGTGAGTCGCCATTTAACCTTTTGCTGGTGACGTGGATCCCTTCAGAAGGAAAGGTCTGGACTTCCCAAGTGGCATTTTAATCAGAGGCGATGGTGACATGAATGTGAATCTCAAGCCTCTCTTGAACACCACCCCCCGCCCCCGCCCCACTGCTGTGTGCACGGGCTCCCTCCTCTCGGTGCTCTGAGCCTTTCGCTCACGGCACTGGGGCCTCTGTGCTGTTAGCTGCCCGTCTCCTTTAATCCTGACAACAAACCTGGGAGGTGGCGATTCATGCACAATTGTGCAGGCAGCTCAGAGAGGAGAAGGGATTATCGAAGGTTTCAGAGCTAGTTAACTCGAGGGCGCGGGTGTGTATGGATGTATATGGAGGGGCCACCGTCTGTGATGCCGAGCGGGCGCTCAGAGGTCTGCAAGCATTAGATCCTCTCATTCTTGCAAGAACCCCGTGACATGGGTACGATCGTTACTCCCATGCAGTATCGGAAGAACTTAACACAAAGAGGTGAGTACCTACACACAGTTGCACAACTGTGGGGGTGGACCGAGTTAGCCCCAGGTCCGTGTGGGTCCAGGGCCCCCCCACCCCCCACCGCTTCTGTGGCCTCTCCCACTCCACTGCTTACAGGAGCACGCACGTGTGCACGCGGGTGGGTGTTCACCCGTGTGCATCGTACTCTACTGTGTTTCACGCAGCAGGAAGAAAGCTCGTGCAGTTGGCCAGAGGCCCCTCCAGAAGCTGAACCATGCCTTGTGTCCTTCACGACCCCTTTCCTGAGGGCCCTGCATCACCCCAGCTTTCCATCAGCTCTGAGGATGGGGGCCAGGGAGAACACAGGTCACTGAGATCCGAAAATAATCTGTAAAATGTATTTGGTGCAAGGTCCTGTGTTAAGATACCCCGGCGTAACTACTGCGTCCCTTCCCGTCCTTCCCGGGATGGAGTCTCAGCCCAGCTGCCCGGTGACCAGGACTGGGACCAGCTCCCAGGAGGAACTCTGGGGGCAGGTGCTGAGGACAGGGGAGCCTGACGGTAGCCGCAGGAGGGGGTAAGGGAGGAGTCCCGCCTCCGATATGTGAGGTCCTCAAAGGCTGAGAGCGGGCAGGAGAGGAGCAAGGGAGGACAGGTGTGTGCGGAGACAGGACAGCACAGGACAGGTGCTTCGGCTACGCCCACCACCTGTTTGCTGGGTGTGTGATGGGCCGCAGAAGCGTGTAAAGGGCTTGAAACCATTCCGCCTTGGCTGATTTCTCGTCTACACACACCTGATGTATCTTCCAGGTGCCCAAAAGGGGGTACTGTGGGACCTTGGTCAGTTTGCAACTGTCTAGCATCCGATCCCCATTCCTATTATCGCCCAGGACCTCGTAGTAATCCCTCACTCCACTCGGTGTCGGCAAGGCCCCTCTCTCCAAAGGCAGCCCGAGTCCTCTGCTCTCTGCTTCCCCTGAGCCGGTGGCCGGAGACAGATGTGCTGGCCTGTGGCTGTGTGTCCCTCGTGGGTGGCCTGGGGTCTCCCGGCCGGTGAAGGTCATCTCCTTAGCAGCCGTGGGACGGTGTGTGCCTGCCCTTGATGTCGGCCGCAGGGTCTGCAGACCGTGTTCTCTGAGCCTCCGGGCTCCGCCTAGTTCTGGGGGTCCATGTTACTCTCCCAACACACTCCCTTCCTGGCTTACCCGTTGGAATCAAGAACTCTGAGGGTACAAATTGTGCAGGTCGCTGGGAATGGAGGAGCAGGGGAAGAAAACTCTCCGTATTTAGCCCTCACCGGTGCCCCAGCCGTAAAGGCTGCACCCCAGAACCCAGAGCCCCGCATTAGTGTGTATGCCCACTACAGCAACTCTTCCAGAAGCTTCTACCTCAGTAAGTGCGGTACTGAAATCGCTGTGTGGTTCCTTCCTATAGAAGTCACAGGGTTGGGGCACCTGGGTGGCTCAGTCGGTTAAGCATCCGACTTCGGCTCAGGTCATGATCTCACGGTTCATGAGTTCAAGCCCCGAGTCGGGCTCCTTGCTGACAGCTTAGAGCCTGGAGCCTGCCTAGGAGCCATGCCTAGCCCCTCCCTCTGCCCCTCCCCTGCTCATGTTCTGGCTCCCTCCCTCTCTCAAAAATAAATGAGCGTTTAAAAAAGAAAAGAAACGAAGAACAGCATTCAGCACCAGAGTCTGAGGTGCTGATTTCCGCTTCTAGAAAACCATATTGCTTACTGACTCAGAAATTGGAAAATTTTTATTTGTAGCTGTAAGTGAACACAGTTTAACAGGAAAGACTTGTCACGGGAGTCTTCCGCAAGCTCCTGGCAGTGATCACCTAGAAGCCATTCCTGGAATGTTTAATCGTTTAATCGGGGATTCGAATTGGGGCGACTTCACATCCAGAATCTGAGCCAGCAACCCCCCACCCCAGCCCCTGCCCAGCTCTCTGGGAGCAACATAATCAGGCAGTCAGTATTAGGAGAATCCCGCATGTTAAGTTGCTAACGCTCCCACAGGCCATCTGGGAACCAGGCAACTTGCAGCCATCTCTGCTGCAGATCAGAAGGGATTGGAGACACAACCTGACAACTGTGTGATGTGTGATATGGGAGGAAGGGGAAGAGAACTGAGACCACAACCACATGCTTACCCGGGACCGGGTCTCAGCATCACCCAAAGAGATGATGTATTAAAGAACATAAGTGAACGTGTTGGACTCTCTCCCTCCATCTCCCCCGGGAACTTCCCCTCTTGGAAAACCTCAGCAGCGGTTGTAGGTGGTATGTGTGGCCAGACTCAGGCCGCAGAGGAGAGGAGAAGGGGAGCAAGGAACCCAGGGAGGGTGGGAGTGGTCAGGTTCAAGCAGGAGACGGGGCTCAAAGACTAGGATCTGTGCCAGGATCCCCGGCCCGAAATTCTGCCCCCATCACCTGCTTCTGCGACAATGGAACACGTCCTTCTGCAGAGAGCACGGGTAGGCGTTTCAGGAGGGAGGGCTTCTCTTTCTGACACTGGAGTGGTCCTGACTCCTGGTGGCAGCCGTATGTGTGAGGAAACTCCATTGGCACTCTTCTCCGGCCAGTGTTCTGGAGCCCCAGCCCCTTGTGGGCTTGTAGCCCCGGCCCTGACCCTGGCCGGGTGGTCACCTCTCTGTGGACCGCTCCGTGTGGCCCTCCCACCCTTGACTCCCCTCAGGTACCCATAGCCACATCATGCAGCCACACCTCGGAGGGCTGTCTCCCACTTTCCCGGTCCTGGAACAGCCCAGGGAACTTCTTTTCCATTCGGAGGACTGACGTGCCTCCAACAAGGTCTAAACACCAACTTTACGCTGGGTCCTCCTCTCTAAGTGTGTTCCTTCTTTAGGTATCGTCTCTTGGCCTCTGGGAATTCTTTAGAGTCTCTCCCCTGTTAATAAGGTTTGATATTGAACTTCCCCTGTGTGTTTCTGTCTCCAAACGGGAACCTGACTGATACGGGATTGGGAGAGGCCGCAGCCCCTCAAAGATGAGATCCAGAGATCGGTTTGGTCCTGCCCATGGACCACAGAGCCCTGTTAAGCCCCCTGATAGTGGGGACAGGGATACCGGTAACCCGTGGCAAACGGCGGCATTAGAATTAAGCAAACTGTAACCTGTATTTGATTCTGAGGAGGTGCCAGTTGAAGTAAGTGCTTTGGACACCAAGTGGTTGCTGCACTTGACTTTATGGCTCAAATGACAACTATGAGCCCCGCGATCTGGGAGTGATTTCTTTCAGTGCACTTGAGCATTTCTGAAAAGAAAATGACACAGTCACTTCCTGTAGCTTTCAGCTTCATTGGCTGTCTGAGAGCTTCCACGATGGCCTCGGAAAGATCTCCGTTTTCTTATGGAAGCAGGGCTAAGATTGCTGGAAATAAAAATGGAACATTTAATTGTGTGGGTTGCTGAATTACAGTGATTCTGAAGTTCACAGTCTCATCAAGCGTCTCGTGTGCATTTTCGGACATTGGCTAGAAAAGAATGGAATCATGAAACTTTGGGAACAACTGGTTGGACCCAAATAAAGCTGCCAAGTGAATTGCTGTGTCATTCGGAGCCTCCCTGAGCCAGAAGAATTAGCTTTCCCTCTATTGCCTGAGGAGGATATCCTGCCTTTGCTTGGAAGCCTTGTGACCACTCACCTGGGGCAAGCCTTGGGAGTAGATTCTCCTGTCCCTCAACACACCAAGATCTTCTGCTGCTGCTAGGCCCAGGATCAAATCTCACCATGTTCTTTTTTTTTTTTATGTTTGTTTATTTTTGAGAGAGAGACAGAGTGCGAGTGGGGGAGGGGCAGAGAGAAGGAGACACAGAATGGGAAGCAGGGTCTAGGCTCCACAGCCTGACACGGGGCTCAAACCCCCAAACCGTGAGATCATGACCTCAGCCAGAAGTCAGACACTCAACCGACTGAGCCACCCAGATGCCCCCAAATCTCACCATGTTCTAGGGGACCAGAACACACTATAACCCAGGAGAAGGTAGCTTGCGTACTCAAAGAATTGCAAGAATCTTACACATGGATAGAAAGCCTGGAAAAGACAGGCAGGAGGGAATTCTAAGGGTGTTAGACCAGGTGCAGCCCTCAGCTACAAAGATAAAACAGAAATAGTTACCATAAAGGGTGGCATAAAGGGTCCCAGTCACCAAAATGCTTTAACCACAAGGATATCCCCCAGGAGGCTGATTGATCGTAGTGTCTGTAGGAATTACATAGATTTGTAACCTACCAGTAACTTCCTTGACTGAGTTAATAAACTCTAGATCTGGAGCCACAACCCTGACTTGAATCACCACAGTGAAGAATCGTGGCCTCTCAGTGAGTTTCCAGACCTCAGTCGGTTCACAGACCCAGAGCTCTTCGACTGAAGGAGAAGCCAAGTAACCTGAGGAAGGACCCTGTACCATTGTTGCAAACACCCAGTGTAACAAGAGTCCCGTAGTCCTTTATGAGAGCTCACTGGGGCATAATGCGATGATCCTTATGGGATTATTAGGTCGTAGTTCCGAGCTGATGCCACGATGACTCAACAGTCAAAGTGGGGCTTACAGCAGTGAAATAATAGAGACTTAGTTCAAATCCGACTCACAGGGGGCTTCATTTGCCCCCAAAGTAACTCTCTGACCATGGGGTGCTGTCTTGATGGCCGGAATGTCCAAGTGAAAGTCCATGGAATGTCCTCTCCTGATCAGGATTGTGAACTAGAAGCAATACCTCCTCTCTGGAAAAACTGCAGTGATTGATATTGCCGCCAAAGATTTGAAAACATAGGGGGTGATGGCATCTGTCACGTTCCCATCTGACTCACCCTGCGATCACGTCGGATAGATCTTGGAGGATGACGGGGGCTGCTGCAAACTTAACTCAGATAGTGACGGCAGGTGCTTCTGTTTCCAGTGTATCATCTTCACTGGAACAAATCCACGGGAACTCTGACACTTGGTACGAGGCTAGGGACCCCGCCAAGCCTTTATTTCCGCACCAATTTGGAAGGAACACAAGATGATCTCTGCTTTCACTTGGCGGGGCAAACAGTATGCCTTCACAATCCTGCATCAGGGCTCAACCAGTTCTTCTCTGAGTATGAATTCCCAGAATCAACGAATGAGGATGGTTCTTCTCACGATGATGCTTAATCTCTGCTTATCGTCTGAGAAGCTTTGGGCTGTGTGTGTTTGGATGTCTTAGTCCCTAAAGGGGACATATACTTCCATCAGAGGACACAATGGTGCTCCCCCTAAATTGGAAGATGAGACTTCTACCTGACCGTTTTGGGCTCCTGATGCCCCTTGAGCAGACAGGTGGGGGAGTTACCATGTTTGTTGGAGTAGTTGATCTTGAACGCCAAGAGGAAACTGAGTCACTGCTGCACAAGGGAGATTTTATCTACAATCCACTGGACTCTCTGGAGTGCCTCTTAGTACCTCCATATCCAGTAGGAAAAGTTAATGAAAAGTATGGCAACCAAAAAGAGACACATCGATTGATGACCTAGACCCTTTGAGAATTGTTTGAGTCATTCTACCTGGAAAATAACCCAAATCAGCTGAGATCCTGGCTGAATAGGGGGAAATACAGAAATCATATTGAAAAATGCAATAATTAAGTACCCACTAGAGTCTTATAGTCAATTACAGGAATAAGAACTAGAATAGCTTTGCATATTTTTCTTTCCTCGTTATATGTATTCACTTGCATAGATTGTTTTCTTCTTGTTCCTTTGCCCAGTTTTGATTTTATATACAAGTTGTTCTGGGTTAATTGTAAACCGTGCTCATTAGCTCACAGAATATGCAGTGGGAATGTGATGGAGTTTGGGAGTCATTAATACAGCCAGACGTGGCTTGTAAAGGCAACTCGTACAGATAACCTGTAAAGATGACCGTGTCTTCCTAGGGCGGAAATACAGCGTTGTTGAAACGTTGCGTGAAATGTGTATAGCGTGTGTGCATGTGGAACCTGAGTCACTGAAGAGCGGGCTGTGACACCAATCTGTTGTTCTTCATCTCCAGGTGTGTCCCGTATTGCCCACTCTGTGATCATTGGGCTGGACTCCAAGCGTTTCACCTCTGGGGCAAGCGTGTGAGGAGGGGGTGATGGGATACAGCAGGACGGAGATGCTCTTTTTCTTGGCTCCGGGAGGCTCCTTGTTGTCTTTCTTGCTCCCGCCACGTGGCCTCCAGCCATGCATGTGGCAAAAGTAGGGCGGGGCTCCAGTCTCGCTGCTCACCCAGGGCAAGCAGGTCCTTGAAAGCTCACATCCATTGCCCTGGGCCCAGTAACCACCTCAGCATGCCCCACCTCCCGACACACACTACACAGCTCAGTCCTCACACCGTCCTGCTGGAATGTGGGCCTCCCGTTCTCTGACTCACACAGTTGCATCTTGCCTACCTGAAGGGAGTGTCTCCTGACCCCCGTGAGGAGTCTGTCCTGCTAGTGACTTTTCCAGCCCTCCATAGTAAATCCACCCTAACACATGCCCTTCCCTGAACCTTGTGTTCACTATTCTATTGTCAGCCATTTCTACTTCATTCAGTGCATGCTGGTACTTTTGCCAAGCTTCCACGAGCCATTCTAGGAGTGCGTTAGCACATCTCATAGGGTCCTTGCTAGGGTGTTACATCCTACAGTGCTCCACATCTCAAAACTCTCCCGTGGTCAGCCTAAAAATAGCCAGAGATGTTTTTTCCAGTTCCTACCAGAACACATTAGCCAAATTCCACAACTCCTTCAGTGGATAGTTTCTCTCTTCCCACCACAGGCCCAGCACATGGCCCATTTCATATCCTTGTTCTTACTCTGGTTTCCAGGAGGACATAAGGGGACCTTATCTTATAAGGCGCCTGCCTCCCTTGAGGCTTCTGTATTATCTTCACGTGAAGAGTGGGTCTCTTCCTTAGGCCCAGAACACTCAGAGGAATCTGGGATGTCAAGGTTTTCCCAAATGCATCTACCCAGCTATCCCTGTTCCAACTTTCAGGGTCTCACTTCCTTCACTATTAGAGCCCTAATTTTGGCACCGGAAGCCTGCTACGGTAGAGAATTCAGTTTTCTCTTACGTGTTTCTCTTAAGTACTTTCATGACTAAGTCTTCAACCTGGTCTTGAGTCTGAACCTCTTGCCACAGGAGATACCATAAATGTTGCAAAGAGTCCTTTCTTGCCTTCCCATGCCATCTTGACTCGGTGACTCATCAACCTGTGGAGTAAACCACAGGTCCTCAGCATTAACCACCCGCTCCATGGTTCTTATGGCTATCAAGCCCCAAGCACCAGAAATGTCACTTAGGCCGTTGCATCCTTTGTGACCCAACTCTCATCCCAGGTCACTGCCAGTGAGAGTCTGAACACGTGCACTACGACAGCATTCCAGGGGCTCTTTGTCGTCTCCCTGCCGCTTGCAATGGGGTCCGCCTTGCCAGTCAGCCAGCATCGGATCTATTTCCAAAATCCCGTTACGGTTCACGTCCTAGAACCTTGCCTGATAGTCACGCTGAATTCCATGAGAGCAGATGCCGAGACATCGCTGAGAGATGGCCGCTTGGGTGGGGAGGGGCCGGAAGTCTCTCAGAAGACACAGCTTTAAGGAAGTGAGGGAAAGAGAAGCGAGCAGAAGGAGACGCCAGTTTGCAGCTGAGGCCTCAGCTGATTCTGTCGAGCATTTTGGAGCTGGGAGGACTTTCACAGTGTCCCAAATGGGGTCCTACAGGGGCCGGGGCTGGGTCTCCCTGCTTCGGCATATTGTTGCTTGTGGGACGCCTTCCTGGAGGTGGTGTAGCTTTGGGTGAGGCCGATCCTGATGGCTGAGGGCAATTCCAGTGAGAGCCGCACCCTCGAGGCATCACCCTGAGAGACCCGCAGGTCAGGGACTGGGGGCCTCATAGTTACAGAAGGGATATGGGGATGTGCTAAGTCATGTCCTGCCAGAAAGGCTGCCATCTTGGATCAGAATTTGTTCTACAGCCAGCAGGCAGGCTCGGTGTCCTCCGTGCCCACAGATGGGCTCAGGCGAATAGAGGACTTGGCATCTATTCCAAAATCGAAGCTTGTGCAGGTACTGACTTCGTTTGATGAAATTATAATTTCTGTACGCACAGATTTTGTACTCCTTTTTGTTCCTGCGGTTTTAGAGGCAAGACTTGTGGAAAGAAGGAAGACAGGAAAGAAGGTGGTTGGTTTGTGGAATGCTGTGGCATGAGGCCCTGTCCTTGGCACCTCTGCCCTTGCGTAGATACAACCAAAGGTGGGGACGAGCTCCAGACCCGCAGTGTGAATTCCTGCCTTCTTGTTGCAGGGCCATGAGTAATCCACCATGACGGGAGAAGAAAATGGAATGTAACTCTGGGCCTGTGTGACACTCAACGTTGAGTCGAGTTAGTTCATCCTGATTAACATGGGTTGCCTCAGAAGCCAATACATCAGTCATCGCCTCTGGCCGCAACTGTGCTCACGACGAGAGAAGTCCCAGGACCACTTCTGAAGGGGTTGTTTAAATCCCTGGAATGGAAAAATAGCTTGTGACCTTGCGATCCTACAGAATTTCCACCCTCTCCACCCACAGCTGGGGGCTGCGGTGGGAGCCCTGCACGTGCTCTTCTGGATGACGGTCCTGCTGTCCCTCAGGACCCGGGCGGCAGTGAGCAGGCTGCTCTCTGGTGTGCATGGCTTCTGAAAGGGCAGGACCACAGCCTGCACTTGAGACGCCCATCGTAGCCTCAAACTTCAGGGGATCGCCAAAAGCCTCCGTAAGAAGGACGGGTATTTTCAAAACTCCGAACAAAGGCCAAAAATTTATGATGGACAAAATGCCTACCTTCTAAATGAAGCCAGGATTGATTTCTTGATTTTAACTTTTGCCTGAAGCCCTGCCATAGCTCCTCATTGTCCTGCCAAGGGGGACCAATCTCCTTTCCAGGGATTACGTGACGCAGACTTCCTGTCTGAAGTTTGTGGTCTCCAGAAGCGTGCGGTGCTTCACCGTCCGTACTGTGCATCAGAGTCACCTGGAAGGCTTGGGGGAGCACAGATTGCTCAACCCCAAGTCTAGAATTGCTGATTTAGCAGGTCTGGGTGACAGGGCTCCTGCTGATGTAGGGACCACATGTAAGAACTATCATGGTGACAGCTCTCTGGATAATAAGCCAATAGTACCCATAACAGGAGCTCATTTAAAGGAAAATGCTTTTGGTCACTGAGTGAGTAAATGAAATGTCCTAGAGCCAAGGTCAGCCGGCAAGTATACTGAGGGGCATATTGAAGAGGAATCTCTTATCCTTTGTCTTTTTAAGGGGCGCTTTATCGCTCACGTTGGGTGGGCTCAGCTCTCTGTTGCTCGTGACAAGGTGACATATTTGAGGCAGATGTTGGGGTCACTGGGGCTCTGATGTCCATTTCCATGCTCCAGGGGCAGGGCACAAGCACAAAAGAGGTTCAATTTCAGTTTGGTTCCAGAGGCCTCTGTTCTGTCCTCCACCCATCACCCATTCTTAGCATCCTTGACTGGAATGCCACCCAGTCTGTTCCTATAGTGATGCCACTGGGACCCGGCCTCCTCAGCCCCTCTCAGAGATGGGTGGGAGTGAAGGTAAGAGGCCTTTTGGCCCATGAAGCCCTGTGTGAACAAACCCCTCCCCCTCCACCCCCACCCCCCCACCCCTCAACCTACTGCTTAACTCTACTCAGTTTCCATTTCCTTCCTCTGGCTAAGGACACCTGGACTTTCCTCTGGGGAACCCCTCTAAGGCCAGCTCTAGGTAGGGGCCTGACCACTCCAGAGCAACAGTGACTGCTTCAGGGATGGTCACATGACTTCTCTGGGCCAATAAGAGCCTGTCTTGGGATTTTCGAGTCAAGCAAAAGGATGTTTTGACAGCTAGCCATGGGTTAGGGGCTAAATTTCCCAACTCATTTCCCGAGTCATTGCTCCCAATGGAAAACCCATTGTGCAGGCTTTATTGAGAGCCGTCCCCAAGGTGCATCAGTCAGGGGACCCAGCAAGGGGTTATTTACAGTTGTGTACACTTTAAATAATGGTCTGCTTTTGATTTAGTCTGACAGTCCATGATTCTGTGACACAGCACAACCTCAAAATGATCAATGAAATTAGGTAGAAAGGTCGAGGCATGAATTCGGGAAGGTGAGAAGATATTAGCCTTACTGCTGTTTCAAAATTTCTGTTCTTTCTCCTTAGATGGCTAGCTGCAAGTCAGTTAGGCAGTGGACTTCTGTTGTTAGGTTTTCTATTATAGCACTGCAGAGAATGGATGTAACTCTGTGACAGTCATCCTGGAAAGGAGGCAGATATCCATTTGCTATCAGCAAGCAAATTCAGAAGAAGGCAGGAAAAATAGACAAAAATACTCAGTTCTTTCCCCCCCACGCTTACCTCTTTTTTCCACCCCCACCCCCATTTGGAGGAAGGCACAACTTTTCTGAATCCTGAGGCTTTCTGTGGACCCCAAGAATTCCAGAAAGAAAGAATAGGGAGTTGGAAGAAGCACTGGAGAAGCGTCCGGGGAGTCGTCTGGTGCTATAGTTGTTCATGCACAGGCTGCAGGTGTTAGTGAAGATGTGAATTTGACATAATGCGAAGTTGCAGTCAAGGAATGGAGCCAGTAAATGAAAAATGGTGGAGATCCAGGAAGTACTGTCTTCTCCATGTCACAGCTCTGTTCCCTGCTGTACATCTGCCTTGTGTTTCTACTTCTGCAGATTGGTAGATAAACGTACCTTCACTTCCAATGTGATCAGCTGCATCCAAGGAAACAGTCCAGGCTGATGCTATAGTAGCTTCATTCCCATTTTTGCTCTGGAGGAGGGTCGTCTGATTGGCCCAGATTCCTGCCGGTGTCCAACCTGAGCCATCATTTGGGTGTCTTCACCTCACGACTTCAGTGGATAAAACGTATAGACAGATGGGCAATTCTTGGTCCTTAGGCTTGGAAGATCCTCCAAAATCATCCCCCACACTGGATGAGCACCTGGCAAAAATTTTTGTGACAATCAGGCATCAGATGTGATTTTCAAGCAAATGACCTTGCAAGTCTCCTCTGATGCCACTCTAACAACATGGCGGACAAGGAAAATTGAAGGGAGCGCAAGAGGAGAGGACAGCACTAGGGTTGTGCCTACCTTAGTGACATGTTGAAGATTAATTCCATGTTTTAGTAAGAGCTTGAAAGATGAAAGGGGCTGGAAACGGTTTTGCATCTTTCCTACCAATTCCTGGGAATGTAGGCTGAGAGAGGAATTTGTTTCAGGGCTGTGATTTGTAACAACATTCACTTTAAAACTGCCTTCGCTGTGTGTTACAGGGTATCTTTCACCTCAGAGGAAACTCATATAAGGCCAAGAAATTGGATCTCTGAAGGGAGAGGTAACGAGGTTTTAGGATTACCAAGTGGCCCCGGGTTAAGCTCACCGTACTCACTCGATATGTAACCAATCCTTCACAGATGGGGTGTCGGGGCTGGAACGGTCCCTGGAAGCGATCTGGTCTCCCTCATTTTACAGTTGAGGAACTGAGAGCCTGGAACTCAGTGCTGTCATAAGGGTCTTATTGTGCTCATTTGGATCATAGAAAGCACAGGAAATCTCTCTACATGGTGTGATTTGGGGGATTCTGGGAAGCCCATTCTCAGCGACTTGAAAATATCTTAGGTACTAGGCTGTTACCCATGCTAGGAAAGTTAAGTAATTCTTAACTTTCCATTAGGCACTACTTGCTACTGCACATCCTCTTGTAACATGGAAGTATTTGGAAGACAGACACGAGATGGATTTAGCAACCATGGAGGCGTTTATTGAAACAATGAAGGAGATGGACTCGGAAGTCACACAAATGGGAGACTGAGTCTCCACTCTCCCACTCACACACTGTGGGGCTTCTTACAAATTATTTCCACCTGGGAGTGTCAGTTTTATCATCTGTAAAGTGGGAAAACAGAGTATCTGTCTCATAGGATGGATAGGATTACATGAAATATGGTGCAAACCCTGACCTGAATCAGCACTGAGTAAATAACGTGCGAATGGTGAGCACCGAATAAATAGAAGGCACTGTCCTCATCATCACCACTGGGGTCCTCATCATTTCTGGACATGTGTCTACTTGAAACAGTGTCTTCCCAGGGAAGGATGGGTCTTCCTGGAGCAAGACATAAGAGGAACAGGACATAAGAAGGAAAGCAGGAGCAGACAAGATCTGGGGCGTCAAAGGCAAACCTCATACTTCATAGTTAGGCGGATGATCAGTTCCGGCTTATGTATTGGCCAAACCAAGATGCTTATGGATTCATGGCTCAAGAATTAAAATGTACATCCCTGAGTTCAAGAAATCCTCAGTGATGGTTACACTGATATCAAAGTCACCACCAGTCACATTCCAAGCCCTTGATTCTTAAGAGGTCTTTCAAAAAGAAAACAATACATGACCAATGGAAGCAAAAGTGGCTGTATGTTCTTTTCACTGTTTTGACCTCGTTTTTCATTTTGAGCGTAGAAAGTTTTGAGAGGCTCTTGGATTCACTTTTAGCCAAGGATACGAGGACTTATGAAATGGCCCTGTGTCAACTGCGTCTGACTTTGGGAGCTACAGATAATTCCTGAGGCCGGTCTGAGGTCAGTTCCTCAACGTGTCATGGAACCCAACTGACCAATGCTGGTGTTGACGTTAACGCACCTTATTTATTTAGTATTTGCTGACTCGTGTAGTCAACAAACTTTTATGATCTACACAACCCTAAACGTGGCTTCAATCAGTTTTGCAGTGTGTTCTGGGCTTTCCCGCTGGAGCACGAGGTCTGCAATTGTAAGCCCCCCATGAGGCAAACCGCTACATCCTTCTCTGCTGCATTTTCTTCCTGTAGGTCCAACTACTTCCAGAATTTCCAAAAAGGTAATTGTGCACAGAGGGCATTCAAAAATGATGGAGCTTGTTTTATTTCTAGCTCCCTCGTGGTTCTTACCACCCTCTGTGTTTCCCAAACCCAGGGAGCTCCTGTATTTCTCAACATCGATGTGACTCCTTTTGCTCCTTTAGCAGAGTCTATAAGTGGAGGTGGACTGAATGACCTCACCTAGGGCCCTTGCCTCAAGCTTATACCCTGATCTTGGTACTCTAGACTTGGCTATCTCTTAGTGAGAAAAGAAAAGGCAAAGGAATGGAGAAAGAGAAGATTATTTATTTATATTCTCTGTGAGAGCCAGTAAAAGCGTTCTAAGATATGTTCTCCACGTCTTCTCTCCTAGATCCTGTGCTGGTCCTTGTAGGCACTTGTAGGCATTCCAGGTGTCCACTGTAGGCAGAGTCATATCTTTCCATCTTGGTCAAATGTGAACAAAACATAGTTGAGAACATAAGGCAATCCACAAGAGAGCCCAGTAAGCATTGCTCAGTTGTGATAGTAAAATCCTTGTTTTTCCTGCTAGAAGACCGCTCCCAAGGTACAGGGTCCGCTATTGTTCCTGGAAGGCCATTCAGTTATTGACTCATACAGAGGCCTTTTTCTTACATGGGAGAGGTGACGAGGTTGACAGAGTGTACAGAGAAAGAATTGAGTTTACCCTCAGATTGCATCCTTGACCTATTTAAGAGCATCAGGTGAGAAGGAGAGACAGTGGGTTGACAGTGAGTTGTGACCAGGTGATGAGGGCTTTGTGAAGCTTGCTCAGGAGGCTGGACTCCATCCTACATGCCATGAATGGAAGCCCATGGGCAGTGTCTATGGACAGGAGTGACATGTTCGAGAAGGATGATCTTGCCAAGAGAAGTTTACTTTGGTGAATTACATCAATGAAAATGACCCCTTTAATTTAGGCTGTAGAAGCCACAATACTCCAATTGGCAGGTACTCCGAGATTCAGTAGCTGAGTTGCTGGGTCCTCCAGTAGAGACGACCTTACCTATCCATCATGCCACCAAGGAACCTGAAGTTGTACATCAGGAGAATCCGTGGCAAAGTGGAAAATGTACTAGGCCTGGGGGAATGTGAATTTAAGCCCTAGCTCTACTATTTATTCCCTTCATGACTGGAATCAAGTCCCTTAAAATTCCTGGGTCTCAGGTTTCTCACCTGCTAAGGGAAGATAAAACCTGCCCTATAACACTTAGCTGTTGTGTGAATAAACGAGATAATCAAGTGAAAATGCTCGATCATTGGAGTACGGATGAAAGCCTGTGTGTGTCAGCTCCGACTTCTGGCTTGTTACTTTATCAGTGAAATCAAATAGCCTTTCATTCAGTCTTCTGTGGATTCTTTGGACTACAAAGGTTTGTTGTCGAGAGCTAAAGACTGATTACCTTCTGTGCGAGGTTTATGAGACTTTCACAAAGCAGTCCCAGCAAGAGAAGTCACTAGCTCAGTAATCACTGTAGACTCTTGATTCCTCTAAGGTGCACATTTTCCCACTATTCCCCTTCCCCATTCCATCTCCCTTCCAATCCTCTAGTAATGACTTCCAACCGTGTGGCTCGAATAGGACCTGTCGTATGTCTTGAACAGGTGGGCAGGTGCAACACGAAGGGGGTGTCTGAAGCATTCCCTTCAACATGTCAAATGTGAACCAGGAGGAGGAGAACCTTCTGGGTGGCATTGGCTGGTGCTGAGAGCATTGTGAGGGTAAGGGTCACAGTGCATGACAAGTGGCCAACATGCAGAGAGAGGCAGATGTGGTTTCAGGATGAAACTCCCACTGGTCACCACTCTTAAGGAAAGCCACATTCATCCTTTCTTTCCTATGATCTGCCTCACAAACCTGTCACTCTTTTAGTCTTGGTCTCAGTAGCATTAAATTTCGTCATTTGCGAATAAAAATATTCCTTTCCTCTATCTACCTTGAATTGCAATCAGAGGTTTTGTTGTTTATAATACATTTGAGTGAGCTCTTTCTGGCTGTTTCTGAGCAAGTATGATAATTTTAAAATACAGCCCCATAGAGTCTGACATTGTTTTTACCAAAAAGGGGGTTTATGTGCTTTTCTTTGGAGTCTTGGCGGGCTTCTCAGTGTTCCATCCAGTCGAGTACAGCAGAGTGATGCTATGTGATTCCTGAAGCTGGTCACAAAGGGTTACATAGCTCGGACTCGGTCCTGTGGAGCGCTCATTATGGGGGAAGCCAGAAACCATGTAAGAAGTCCACTTGTCCTGAGGCCACCACTCTGGCTGGAGAGGCTACGTGTCTGGTCAACAGCTCCCAGCTGATGGGCGGTCCTGTGAGTGAGCCAGCCTGGAGTCCCAGTCCAGCCTAGCCTTTCAAGGACTGAAGCCCCACTGACATCTGACTTCTACCCCCAAGAGGCAATGAGAACTGCCGAGCCGGGCTTCTTCCAAATTTCTGACAAATGTATCTTGAGAAAGAGAGAAAGAATGTTGTTTTAAACTCCTACATTTTGGGACACATTCTTAGGCAACAATAGTAATTGAGCAACAAGTCACTTAAGAACTAGGAGGCTCTGGGAGATTATCTGTAAAACCCAGGTACCACCTCCTTCACAGGGTTGGTGGGAGAAATTAAGGACGTGGTGTCAGAACAGTGCCTCACAACGTGTCTGTACATCAACAGCTCTCATTAAAGGCTCCTTCTCTCTGCCATCCTTCCATTAAGTGATAGGATCTTGGTAAGAAAGATTCCATAGACTCTAGATATTTTGCTGATGCTATTTTTTTCTTTTGGACCCACTATCCCAGAGATAGTGGATTCCCAGAGAATTCCCAGTCAATCATTAGTCTGAGGCATACTTAGAACTTTCTTTGGGTTCATTTATTCAGGATCCTTCTTTGGTGTCCACAAGTTCTTAGTAACTGTCATGTTCGTGTTAATTTTCTGTCCCTTTTAACTCTTTAATGAGTTAACAGCAGGGACACTATTTGGTAGAATATTCTTTTAGCTCCGTAAGTAGATCAACAAGTCATAAATTCTTGTTGAAGTTCAAGACCAGATGTTTGAATGTTCAATGGTAGGAGAAAAATCATATGCCTCATTAGAATGAAGAATACCAGTTGTTTTCCTCATATACAGTGACTTCTTATTCTACTAGTTGACAGATTACTATTATTTTGTTGTTTAAATGATGGCAGAAAAAGCTATCACAATTTCTCTTTGCTTTCAAGTTAAACAAATGTTCAAGATTTCTGGTGAGAAAACCACAGTAGTCATGAAAACTGACAGTAATCCCAGCAACAATATCTCCTTCTCAAGTAAAAAATCCCAGATACTAGAAAAGAGAAAGGAAAAAATTATATAGGCATAGAGTAAGGTAACAAATGGTGCATCTCCTGTCTCCCTCTGAGTCTTGGACATTTGGAAAAGTTTGAGCGATTTCATGATGGGGCGAGGGTTTTAGGACTCTATTTGTTGAATTTATTTTTCACGGTTCAGTGACGAAAGTAAGTTCCACAAATAGATTTCAAGTGGATCAGGCATTTTCAGTTTGGAAAGCTAATCTCCTGAGCGGCGAGCTCTGTGCAGGCCTGGAAAGGCTCAGAGCAACAGTGACGTGAGACAGCCAAGCATCCGAGTTCTGGGCCGTTCTGGTCCTCGTCCCGCCACATGGGGTTTGGGGGGTGGGGGGCAGAGAGGACCAGAGTGATTTTTTGTTGTTGTTCTGTTGTAGCCCTTCTTTCTGTTACTGCTGCCAAACTCTGTGCTGGAAGCACACGGGCTTTTTGGTGTTGACGTAACTGGTCCTAATGGAGGAATCCTCACTCTACCTATTTGCCTCCAGACACCACTTGGTGCTGTCAGGGCCCCTGGGTGGAGAACCGAGCCAGGGGGCCCATGGCCCCCTCAGGGATGGAGTCCCAGGGCTGGAAGGAACCACAGGACCCTTTAGTCTCCCCTCTGGGGACCAGCTCTAGCCCTCCCTCTGGACGACCCCCTCACTGTGCGCTCTGGTTTCGATGCTCTCTCCTCTCCTGCCCTCCATGGATTTGTGGCCACACGTGACTTCATGTATGGTCATCGGGCCATCTTTGGGCTGCCCCTTAGATCTCTAAGTTGAGAAGCCCTCATCCATTAGTTGTACCAGGTTCTCTAACCCACGGGGATCTCCTGTGTCGGTGTCCTGCTTGCCCAGACTGCCTCACCACATAAGAATGTCATTCTTTCCACCTAGGCAGTCTCCTCTACTTATGCCTCATAACATACAATAGCAGTGGTTTCCTGGGCAGAATTCTAAGAAGGCTGCCGAGATTCCTGGCTCTGTATGCACCTCGTAGAATCAATCCCTTTCCCCTGAGTGAAGGTAGGCCTGTGGGTGGCAGTCACTCCCGTGACTAGGGTGCATGTTGGCTGACTTTGAGCTAACCGCCGTGGGGAGGATTCTGGTGGTCCTGGCCTAATCAGGCGAGCCCTTTCTGAAGTCACAGATATTGAAAGGATGAGTGAGAGTCAATGTGGATGGTGGTTGGGGGAGGTCTCTGTCGTGGACTCTGACGGTGAAGGGGACCCGTGACAGCAACTTGAACATGGCCCCTAGCGGGTGAGAGCAGTCCCCAGCAGAAACCGGCAAGGAACTGAATTCTGTGGAGAACTTGAGGTAGCTTGGAAAGGATCCTTCCCTAGTCAAGTCTCTAGGGGGAAAGGCGTGGAGAAATCAGCCACAAAGAGCCTGGTTATCTTAAACCACTAGATTTATGGTAATTTGTTGCGCATCCTAAAAGTAAGTAGGGGCACCCATCCACGTGCTGAACATCGTGGTAAAGATGCTCATTTCATTCCTGTAGCAACCCTCGAGGCCATCACTGTGGCCACCGCTAGGACAAGAAGACTGAAGCCTGGCCCAGTGGACAGAACTGGAAAAGATTGCTTCCCGAAATCCTGCTGTGTCCCCCTCGCTTTCCTTGAATTTGTAAGACCCACTCCCAAGCGATGCTGTGTCCTCTACATTGCTTGGTCTGTCTTTAGAATTTGAATGGTACAGGCCGATGCTGGCACCTTGCCTGAAGGATTTCGACCCAACCCATTTCGTCTCTTATAGGTAGCAGCCAGTGAGGGTGCTGCTTTCCATGTAACTGTGCCTTTGAAGAATCTCATTCGGCCTTGAGTCTTCCAACATGAAGCTTACACTCTTTCCTTCACAAAAGACAAACTGAGTGAAGCTATCTCTGGCCTTTGTTTTGAAGAAATGGGCAGTATCCGTATTCCCAGCTTGCCCTCCCAGCCCTCACACTACGTTCCCCAGCTAGTGAGCCCCTACACCACAGCGGGCCCCTCCCTCAGCTCCAATCTCCCACCCAGGCTAAGACAGCAAAAGTGCTCAAGGGATTTCTCTATTCTTAGAACCGCCAGAAAGCCAGTCTTTCCCCACCAAAACACAAGATTTCCAGAGAGGTGGAAGAAATGTGCCCTTGCTCTCACATGGGAGGGGAAGGAGGGCATAGTGAAAATTGCAGGATGAATTGACGACAGAGTGGAGGGCAGGGGCCAGTGTGGGGACAGGCTGGAATATAGAAAATGACATTACAGCGAAATGAACAGGCAAGATCAGCAGAGTAGACAAGCACAAAACCACTCCCGCCAAACGATGAGTAAGGAAGAAGATTCAGCACAAAGTCCAAGTGCAGAAGACACGCCAGCAAGGGCTCCAGAACCCAGCAGTATTTGAAGTCTGTGAGTTGTAGGTCTCTGCAGCGAGGGGTTGTACAGATGCTTCCTAGGAAGAAGCCATGAATTAACAGGATGCTGTCAGAGATTATTGTCAGTTCAGGAGTCCAATGATTAGAGACTTTGGGAAAATCATATGAAGGTAATAAAAAGTATGACGGTAATGATACAATATTGAGCATTCAATCTACTGTTGAACTGATTGAATCCTAACAAACATCTTCTGAAGCTCTTACTCTTATTATACGCATTTTACAGACAAGTAAATGGAGGTGCTGAGGACTTAAGTAATTTGGCCCAAGGAAGGGCAGGGACAGGAATGGTGAGGAGCCCCGTGTGGCCGGAAACAAGTGAGAGAAGATGGAAAAGGGATATAGAAAAACAACAAGACATGATCCTGGAGGGTCTCACGGGGCCATCACAAGAAATGTGGCTTTTACGCAGAGTGATATAGTAGACCACCGGAGGGTTTTGAGAAGGGTCCTGGGGTGTGGCCCACATTAGAATATCATTCTTCCAGCTGCGAGGGTGAGAAGAAATGGGAAGCAGGGCTGGGGGCAACGGGTGAGGCGTGTGGATCAAGAGTGGAGCCACGCAGGAACGCAGCCCAGGGGGACGGGGCGCCGGGTCACCAAACGGATGCCGGGTGTAGACTGACCCTACTCGATGGGCATCCCTGCATCTGTCCTACGTGTGGGGAGGACGTGGTGAGTGATACCACACGGATTTACGGGACGCTGTTGCAGCTGTGTGTGCTCCCTAGTTACAATGGACAACAATTGCACGCGTCTCAATGAACGTTATCTTTGCGCGCTTTGGAAAATTCATGGTCAGCCCATGGGGATAAGCATATCTTACAAAGCAACTTCTTGTGAATTGTTTTGGAAGCAGCCCGATCAGGGAAGCCGGTCAGTCACACATTATTCCTGCCACCGGACACAAGAGAGGATGAAAGCGGTGAACACGCAGGCTGACCCAACCCGGGTCACGGGAACTGCGGGTCGGAAGGCGGTCCTGTGTCCCCCACACCCAGCTCCCGACTCAGCTTGTGACAAGCAACATCTGGAGATGACCACGGAAAACGAGGTGACGAATTTCGGCCTCCCCGAAGATGTCGGTGTCATAGCCCGCGCCCGGCAACCCTCTCGGCAGTCGTCTGGGGGGGACACCCGCCTCTCGTAACAGCCGTTAAATTACATGCTTTACAAGTTCAGCTCTGACTAAAGCTGCAAACTGCTATAGGAAGACTCGCAAAGACAAGGAAAAGCCAAATAAACTAAAATCTCATTCAGTCGATTCCAACAAAGGCTTTCCTTTTGTAAGGTGATTTTAAGGTCTGACACAGAAGGGCCTTTTGAGAAAGAGTTCAAAGTATTTTCTGCCACTCTCTGCAGCTTCAGGAATCAGCAAAGCATCCGCATCCTATTGGCTTTGGTTTCCAGTTCAGTTCATGAAAAGCCATCGTTTTTTTCTTTCTGTTCAATATGCAGTGACACTAACTCAGCCTTTATAAATCTTCTTATAAGTTACATAGATGATCTCCTCTCTAATGGCACGGCCAAGACAAAGGCCAGGTACTGGTCTTGGGCACAAAATTTATGGGGCAGGGCATTAAAAAACTGGAACTCAAAATAAGGAGTATTTTCATCTGATTTTTTAGCATGTTTATTTTTGAGAGACAGAGTGTGAGCAGGGGAGGGAAAGAGAGAGAGGGAGACACAGAACCCGAAGCAGGCTCCGGGCTCCAAGCTGTCGGCACAGAGCCCAACACAGGGATAGAACCCATAAACCGCAAGATCATGACCTGAGCTGAAGTTGGACACTTAACTGACTGAGCCACCCAGGTGCCCCAATTTTTTTTAATGAAGTTTATTTATTATTTTGAGTGAGAACAAGCGGCAGAGGGGCAGAGAGAGAGGGAGACACAGAACCCGAAGCAGGCTCCAGGCTCCGAACTGTCAGCACAGACCCCGATGCGGGGCTCGAACCCTCGAACTGCGAGATTACGACCTGAGCTGAAGTCAGACGCTCAATCGACTGAGCCACCCAGACGCCCCAGTGTGATGTTTTTAAAAGTCGAAATGCCCAAACGTCCATAGGGAACGAAGCGTCGCGAGCGTAAATGAAGGCTGCATCAGCGCGAGGGACTCTCCCTTCGCCTCAGGCTTCGGGATGGCTCGGCCCAGCACTGGAAAATGTGCTGCCTTCTGCTGTCTTATGCTTCAGTATTCTTCCCGCCTGCAGTTTGCAGCGCAATCCAGGGGTGGTTTCTCCCGTGGAAGGCTGAAACAGGAAGAATGAGAACAGAGACAGGACAGGTATTGCGTCTCGTAGAATATATTGGGCCCCACATGATTTCTTCCCTTTCACTGGTTCCATTCCCCTAAAGCCTCATAAAGCACAACCTGTGCGCCTTGCTGTCTCCATCACAGGAGTGGCACCAGGTAGACACGATGTCCTCGCGGTGACCGTGGATGCGCCGTAGTGTGACATGTGAAACATAGTCGCTCGGCTGTGTGGCAGCCTCTCGCCTGTGGTCTCGGGGCTGCAGGAGACGCTGAGTGTCTGCGGATGATACTAAGAAGACTTGTGAGTCAACAGAGGCCCCACGGCAGCCATACAGTTAACACAAAGCTGTGACCGTCCGGTAGTGTTACATTCGGCACAACCGCCTGAGCCACTAAGTAGAGTCCAGCGTTGCCTCTTGAGATGATGCCGATTGACATGTACGGACACACTGCTGGAAGATCACTTCAGGGCTGATGTGAAAATGGCCAAGAGAGATTTCAAAGAAATACCATTGAAAGAAAGGGCATGTTCGTGGAGAGGAAAATGCGGGTCCTCTCGTCCTGCTGGGCGCTGAGTATCCCAGAGCCATTTTGTGGTTGGCTGGGCAAGTTTTCCTGAAAGATCAAAGAGAGGACAGCTCAACCCTTAGTAGCTCCCGGAATTTTCCTCGGAGTCGACTTTCTTCTTAATCTTTGGGAATCACGGATACAGAATTCAGTGTGCTTGCATAAAATTTGCGTGTCGTTTTCCCTGTCAACGGGTGTGAGGACAGACGTCACCGGGCAGCGAAATCCACAGACTCCCTGGTTTCGCTGACCCCGTGTGCATCTGCGAGTCCCTGCCGTGTGAGTCAGCTGGGCCTTTTTGGTTTTTAACAACTGGCCAAAGGTCATAGCTAGGTGGGACTCTCCTGGGGGCCAGCTCAGAGGCATTGCTGTGCTGCTCAGAGATGACAAAAAATTCAAGGTGCCAGGAAGCCAAGAAGACACCCCCTCTCCCCACCTCCTTCTGTGTAGCCCCAGACCCTGCTCTGCCAAGTGTGCTCTGGGACCAGCAACGTTAGCAACTCCCGGGAGCCTGCAAGACTTGTAGACTCTCAGACCCCACTCCAGACCTCCTGAGGCACACTCTCCGTTTGTGACTAGACCCCTGATGATTCCGATACACGCAAGAGTTCGAGAACATAGCACCCACGAGCCTGGGCTTTCAAAGCCGTCCTCGTGACCAGGAGGAGATACTGGATACATACGCGAAGCAGAGGTGAGCCTTCAAAAATGGGACAGCCCTTCTCAGCAAGAAGGGGCTCGCAGGGCTCTCTGGCTCGATGGGCACGTACCCTTAGTTAAGGGAGACTTGGTGGTAGATGAAACCATTCTTAGATTTCCGGGAATTTTCATGGAGGGCCTCCATAGCCCTGAGGTTCAGGGGAGGTGAAGGCTGGAGGATTCCTGAGGACTGAGCATCTGGGAGGAAGAGAGGAGGAAAGACATCTTCTGGTGTATTTTTGGCTACAGACTGGGCCATGCAGGACTTGGCAAGCTGGCTGATCCCTGTCGGCTTGGATTCTATAGAGCCCTCCTGGTGGCTCCTAGCCGGTGTCTGACTGACCATTTTTGCACTTTTTCTATACAGATCATTAAACTCTTGGGTTTATTTTGCAGCATACAAGTTAACATAGGTCTCACGCAAGTACATATCAAAGCTAAGAACAGTAGCTTCCATGGCAAAGCATCTACTTTATATCAGACACCATCCCAGATGGCCTGAAGTAGCTCTTTAAACCCACATGACCCCCCCCACCCCCCGCAAAGGAGCCATTCTCCCATCTTATAAATGAGGCACCTGAGACACAGGCACTACTTTTTAAGTTTTGCCCCAAACCATTTGATTTGTTTGGAGAAATCGGCGATTGTTCTTGCTGGTTCCCCTCCTGTGGTCAGTCTGTCTTCTCCGTCGGTTTGTCCACAACCAGCATCTTGGCTCAGCTTTGTCATCTGTCCCCTGACCAGTTGCCATTCCTTGCCTTGGGGTAACCCTGGGTTCTTTCAAACACACCCTTGTCTTGTCTCCACCAGACTGAGGCAGACCCCCTCTCTCTCCCCACAGAACATTTCATGGATTGTGCTGTCCCTCCCTTTCTCTTTCGGGAAGGACTTGTTGGCTAAGAACACCTGCTGGTCTGGACTTCTTCCTTCTCTCCGTGCCCACTGCTCGGATAAGAAGCTTCTCTAGCCTCCTGCTAGTGATTCATCATCCAGGTATGCAGAATTTTGGAAGTGAAATGACCCCTGGTGTAGGAAAAGAAAAGTTATTTTATGGGAGCATACAAATGTGAAATTTATTTGAAGCCTAGAGTTGAATCTTTTAAAACACACGCAAATTAGGACTATTCTAGCAAAATGTATCTTTGTCTCACTGTCGGCATGATTTGAATTTCAGACCAGATTAAATCACCTCAATTTTCACCTCCACGTTTCTGAGTGAAGTTCAAACTCCTGGATGATGTGCTGTGTGTATTCTGTGGCATTTAGCATCCCCAGCACACTGCCCCGTGTGCTCTGAACAGCCAAACACTTGGATATTATGGTCCCCTGATGATTTTCCTAAATAACTGTTATGGGGAACGGGACAGTCGTTCGAAACAGGACAGGTGGCTAAACACCGCTCTTACAGAAAACACCGGAATAGTAGTGAATGTATCTGCTGCATGGCCCGCGGAACCTTAGCATCCCTTTTAAACGAGAAGAGCCAGAATGGGAATCCGTGTCACCGAAGCAGGTGTTCTTACCGATCTGCAGATCCTCCCGGTGACCACTCTTGAGACAAAATGTCTCACAGTACCTTCCCTCCCCGACCCTTTGAGAAACATCTTGTTGTGAATATCACTGAAAAATTATGTTCCCTGCCTTCTGCAGCAATGAGTGAAAGCTGCTGAGTCGCTGGAGTTGCGGATGTGAGTGCTTTAATAATCTTAAAATAAAAATAAGTCCACGCGACTTCAGTATTATACCACAAATCTTCTTTGGCGAAGGAGCACCTCCCATCGTATAAGAGGGGAGTTGGAACTGGTGCTTTGGGTTATCTCATGGTGACATGCACTGTCCCTGGGGAGGCCACACAATGATTTTTGCCAAATACATGCCTTTGGCTTAAGGCATTTAAATAATTCTAGCTTCGAAATTAATGAAGAGATTATTGAAAACATCCTGACAGTAATTTGGAAGACAATCTGTTCGTATATTTCTATTTGGAAGAGTGGCAGTTTTTAAGAAGCTAAATTCATCTTAAATCTGAAACACAAGTGCCACACAATGAAAGGCCTGGTGAACTGGAGAAAGAGAAATTGAAAACCAGACCTTAAGAAATCAGTCAGAACATCTTCATGGTATGAAATAAATGAGACAATAGAAATGTAGAAATTTCCCTAATTCATAACGTAGTTCTTTGTTCTAGAGATTTGTACAGTATTGTGAAAATCAGCCACACTGAATCATTAAAAAAAATTTTTTTTAAGTTTATTCATTTTTGAGAGAGAGAGACAGAGCATGAGCAGGGGAGGGGCAGAGAGAGAGAGAGACAGACACAGAATCCAAAGCAGGTTCCAGGCTCTGAGCTGTCAGCGCAGATCCCGATGCGGGGCTCAAACTCACAAACTGAGAGCTCATGACCTGAAACCCAGTTGGATGTTCAACCGACTGAGCCACCCAGGTGCCCCAGCCACAATGAATCTTTTAAATTGTTAGAAGAATACTTTCCTTCATTTCTTTTGAAATATTTCCTGCTGAAAGAAAGAATATATAGACACACATGCCCAGTTTAGAGAATAACATTAAAGAAACACTTAACCTACTCGCAGGCCACCAAAAGGAAGAGAACATTATTTGTTACCATGATATCTCTTGTGTCAGATGATTTTACTCCCTCTCCGTGCCTAATAATCATCTGATACTTGGTGTTTGTGTACATCAATCGCTTCCTTTAAAAACTGTTCAACGATGTGTGTATTTTTGCCTAACCAGTAATAAGTTTAGTTTGGCTTGCTTTGAGCTTTATATCGGTTTTAATCTTCAAATGCTTGAAATGTTCTTCTCTCAGAATGAGCTTTCTATGCATCATCCGTGTTGGTGGGTAGAGCTGCTTAACCCTCTTGGACACGAGTCCTAGTGCACAGGTACCAAGCTGTCCCTGCGGCAAACACCTGATAGCTCAACTGTTGAGTCGTAGGGAATGTACATGTGTGATTTTACCTGCGATTGTGAGACTCTTCTCCAAAATGGCTCTCCAAAATCACCCCTCCACCGGCCATGCGTGGCTCTCAATCTGTATCTCCTCTGGAACTTTCCATTCCTAGACGATGTAAATTCTCCTCCATCTCTTGGGTTTGAACTGGTATCTCATCGTCTTACACATTTTTCTGGTTAATGATCACACCGATCACGTATTCATATGTACGCTGTGAATTCTCTGTTCCTTAGTTGCTCATTTTCCATGTTAGGATGCAGTGTCCTTCTCATGGCCTTTTCTGGGCTAAATTGAGGTGTAACTGACAAAATTATAATATATTAAAGTATACAATGGGATGTTTTGATACACTTTTCTTTCTTTCCTTTTTTCTTCCTTCCTTCCTTCCTTTCTTTCTTTTCTTTCCTTCTTTCTTCCTTTCTTTCTTTCTTTCTTTCTTTCTTTCTTTCTTTCTTTCTTTCTTTCTTTCTTTCTTTCTTTCTTTCTTCCGAGAATGTTCCAGATTCCTTTTAGCAAACTTCATTGAGGCAATACAGGATTGTAAACTCTGTTATGTCCAAACTACACTAGACCCTCAGAATTTATTCAGCCATAACTGAAAGTTTATATCTTTTAACAGACCCTCCCCGTGCTCTCCCTGACCCCTGCCCTCAGCCCCAACAGCCATCCATCTACACTGTTTCTATAAGTCTGACTTTTTTTTTTTTAAGATTCCACATATAAGTGATATCATGCCACGTTCGTCTTACTCTGACTGGTTTATTTCACTCAACATAATGCCCTCCACATTCATCCTTCTTTTTAAAGACAGACTTGTATATGTATCACATATCACACCATCTATCATAGATCATATACATCTTACTTTTCCTTACCCATTCATCCATTGACAGACGCTTGTGTGAGTTTCACATCATGGCTTTCCTAAGTAACACTTCAGTGAACATGAGAGTATAGAAATTTCTTCAAGATAGTGACTTGTGTTTGGATATTTACCCCGACAGCAGATTGCTAGATCATGTGGTCCTTCTGTCTTAAATTTCTCGATGAGCCTCCACGCTGTTTGCACAGTGGACGCACCAGTTTACATTCCTTCCAAAGGTGTCAAGGGTTTCTCTTGTCTGCCTCCTCACCATCATTTCTTATCTTTTTTGTTTTTGATAAGAGACATCCTAACAGATGTGAGGTGATATGTCATTGTGGTTTTGATTCGTATTCCCCCGATGATGAGTGAGTTGAACTCCTTTTCATGTACCTGTTGGCCATTCGTGTGGCTTTTATGGGACGGGGGAGTGTGTATTCATGTTCTTTGCATGTTTTAATTATTTTTTTTGCCATTGAGTTTTATGAATTTCTTGTACATTTTGGGTAACAGCCCTTACTGGCTATGTGGTTTGCAAATATTTCCTCCTATTCCATACATTTGCCTTTTTAATTTTGTTGATAATTTCCTTTGCTGCACTGAACTGAAGCATTGTGCTTTGGTGTAGCCCACTTGTTTCTTTCATTGCCAATGCTTTTGATGCCAAATCTAAAAATCATTACCAGGGTCAATGTCATTGAACTTACCCCCCCCCCATAGTTTTTTCTTGGATTTTTGTGGTTTCAGGTCTTATATTCAAGTCATTAATCCATTTTGAGCTGATTTTTGTGTATGGTAGAAAGAAGGTTCCTGTTTCATTCTTTTGGGTGTTGTCCAATTTTCCCATTTATCAATATTCCCAGCATCATTTATTGAAGAAACTACCTTTTCCACTGTGTGTTTTTGGTGCCTTTGTAGAAAATTAACTGACCATATATACATGGAGTTGTTTTTGGGCTCTCTGCTCTGCTCTGTTGATATATGTGTCTGTTTTTATCCCAACACCATACTGTTGTGATTACTACCGGTTCGTAATACAGTTTTAAATCTGAAAGCGTGTGGGGCACCTGGGTGGCTCCGTCGGTTGAGTGACCGACTTCAGCTCAGGTCGTGATCTCACGCTCTGTGAGTTCAAGCCCCACGTCGGGCTCTGTGCTGACAGCTGGGAGCCTGGAGCCTGCTTCAGATTCTGTGTCTCCCCCCCTCTCTGCCCCTCCCCTGCTCGTGCTCTATCTCTCTCTGTCTCAAAAATAAATAAAAATAAATAAATAAATAAATAAATAAATAAATAAATCTGAAAGTGTGGTTCCTCTAGCTTTGTTCTTTCTCAAGGTTCTTTAGCACTGTGGGGTCTTTTTGTGGTTCCATACAAATTTTAGAATCGTTACTTCTATTTCTTTCTGCCATTGGAATTTTGATAGGGATTACATTGAATCAGTAGATTGTTTTGGGTAGTATGGACATTTTCAACAATATTCATTCTTCAAACCCATGAGCATGAAATATATTTCCATTTCTTTACTCTACGTAGGACTTCCAATATTGTGTTGAGTGAAAGTAACAAGAATGTGTATCTTTGTCTCGTTCCTGTTTTCAAGAAAAAGTTTTTAGCTTTTCATCACCAACTATAACGTTATCTGGTAGGCTTGCCGTACATGGCCTTTATTATGTTGAGATACAATCCCTCTGTACCTACTTTGGTAAGAGTTTTTGTTGTGAAAGAATGTTGCATTTTGTCAAATGCTTTTTCTGCATCTATTGAGATGATGATATGATTTTTATGCTTCATTCAGTTAGTGCAGTGTATCACATGGATTGATTTGCCTACGTGTCAGTCGTGGTGTGTGACCATTTTTCTATACTGTTGAATTCAGTTTGCTCGTATTTTGCTGAGAATTTTTGCATTTCTTTTCATCAGAAGTGTTGGTCTGTAATTTTCTTTCCTTGTGACATCCTTGTTTACTAGGGACATCAAGGCAATGCTGGCCTCCCAAAATGAGTTTTGTTTGGTCGTTTGTATATAAAGTGTATTTCTTTTGAGAGAGAGAGAGAGCACAAGTTGGGGAGGGATGGAGGGAGAGGGATGGTATATTCAGATTTCCTATTTCCTCATGATTCAATTTCAGTAGGCTGCATTTTTCTAGGAATTTATCCATTTCTTTCAGGTTACCTAATCTGTTGGCATGTGATCATTCCTAGTAGTTTCTTACGACCCTTACTGTTTCTTTCTTATAGTTGTAATGTCTCCTCCTCCCTTTTTGATTTTGATTTATTTGAGGCTCTTGTTTTTCTTAGTTACTCCAGCTAAAGTTTTGTCATGTTTTTAAACGACCAACTCTTATTGTTCTGATCATTTCTACTGCCTTTCCAGTCTCCATTTTATTTATTTCTGCTCCGACTTTCTTTGCTGTTCCCCCCTCCCCATGATAACTTTGGGCTTCATTTGTTCTTTTTCTAGTATTTCGAGTTGTGAATTGAGGTTCTTTATTTGAGAGCTTTCCTTTTTCTTTTTTTTTGACTCTGTGCTGGTTTCTGTGTGTTAGATAAAACATGCACCTGTCTTAGTCTTGACAGACCAGCCTCCTAGAAGACAGGAACCTCTTCAGCAGCCCAGCCTGCACTTCCAGTTGCCTATTAAATCTTTGTGGTTATCCAGGCCACCATCTTTGTTTTCAGTAGCTCCCAGTAGATGAGGGTGTACCAAGAGTTTTCAGTGATACACAGGCTCGGGAAATGCCCGTATGCTTGTTAAGGCTCCCAGAGGACCCTTGACTGCCTGACACTTACACTCCCCAGTGAAGGATAATTTGAAGGTTGACCTTCAGTAAGCACATGGGAATGTCACAAGGTTAGATATGCATCTCATTGCTCTGGGGAAGAAACTGGAAGCTGAGTGTTTTTGCCTCCTCACTCTGTACTGAGCTTCTGGAATGGCTTTTGTGCCCAAATAGAACCATGTGTTTGTTTTCTCTGGTCCTGGGGGACTTCTGAATGTCAAACCACATCAGCTCCTAGAACTAGGTGATTTGGAACCCAGTCCTCTGGGTGGCAGCTGTAATAGTTGGGTGGCTAGCTATGTGGACAACCTCCTCCCATGGAGAAGCTGGAGATGTTGTTTTACTGTTGGAGTTTTACTAAAGGAGATGGTAGGGGATGAGCTGCCCAGCTCTTCTGGGCTCCTGGGAGGATCCCAGTCACCTTCCACCTGCAGATTGTTTGGATTGTTTGAAGCTGGGATCTCAGGCTGAAGCTGGGACAGTACACAGTGATATTCCTTCCAGGAAGAAACTGGGATATGGACGTGGGCACTTTTGCCCACTTCCTCTGTGCTGAGTCCAAGAGGGTAACTATAGAATATGTTTGTGTGCTCATTTAATAATGTTGTTTTTGTTGTTTGATATGGTTCTTTCGTACTTGTGCATGACAAACCCCATTTACCATCAAAGTGAGATGATTTGAGACCCTGTCCCATGTGTGGCAACCACAAATGCTGGGATGATAAATGTGTGGACCAGCTCCTTCTGGGGAGAAGCTGGTGACTTGATTTTATTGTTGGAACAAGCTAGAGGGGAAAGCCAGGGGGAGTACCCACCATCTCTTTTGGTCTCCTGGGGAGGATCCCAGTCAACACCCCAATGCTGGCTCATGAGAAGCTGGATCCTCAGGCAGCAGCTGGGGAAACAGGCACTTAAACCCCCTCCACTGAAAAACTGAGAGGTGGGTATTTCTGTCTGATCCTTCCACTGAGCCTGGGGAGGATAGCCTCAGGGAGTGTTGGTGTACCTTTGTTCACTTTAGTCCCATAGGACTTGAGAATACAAGCCCCAGTTGGATCTCAGAGCTAAGTGATGTGGGGGTCCACCCCTTAAGTACTGGCCTTAAGAGTTGGGGCACCAAGTGAGTGGTTTCAACACACAGCTCCTCAAGGAGAAGCTGGCAGTTCCCTCTCAATTATGACGCTCTGTCCTGGAGTGGCGTTTGGGGTAGGGCCTTTCCTTACCCTATCCACTCCAGTGTGGGTATTTTCTCAGTTGCCTGATACTTGGGAGAAACAACCTGAGTAGTTTCTGATTTTGTCTCAGAAGAAATCGATCCATATGTTACACTCCGTGCATCCGTGGGAGGAGGGAAGGTTGGGGCCTCCCATGCCGCCATCTTAGTGTGGTCTTGTTCTGACCAATTCTGGTACTGACCAATTCTGGTAGTTGTGCATTATTGAAGAGTTGTGTGTCAAAGTGGCTCACAGTTTCACTTCTTCGGTGATGTCTTTATTTTCATGAAGTAGATGTATTAATACTTTCCTTAATGAATTACAGTTTTGGCTGTTATGTAGAAACCCTTCTCTACAAAGCCCAGAAAAATATTCTCCAGTGTTTCCTTTTAAAAGTTTTGAAGTTTTGACTTTTACATTTAAGTTATTAATCAAATGTCAGTTTGTCCGTTCGGACTCCCGTGAATTGGAGATCTTATGCAAATTCAAGCTTTAATAATAATTTCAAGGCTACAAGTAATCATGAGGCAGAGCCAAAGCAGAGAGACATCCGGCACTGCCAAGGCTGGTCCCCAGGCTCTTTCTTACTGCATGGACTTGCACTTTGGCCCAGAGTAAGGGGGCTCTCAATTGTGTGTGCAGAGATCTTACTTACACAGGAAGGTGGTGTTTCAGTCAGTGAAACATCTCCATTTTATTTTTTATGTATTTTATAGTTTATTTATTTATTTTGAGAGAGAGAGAGCAGGGGAGGGGCAGAGAGAGAGAGACAGAGAGAATCCCAAGCAGGCTCCGCACTGCCAGCACAGAGCCCAATGTGCGGGGCTCAAACTCACACACTGTGAGATCATGACCTGAGTCAGACACTTAAACAACTGGGCCACCCAGGCACCCCACAACAGCTCCATTTCATATCTAGTTCGATATTTAGCTCACATGACATTTCCAAGGATCTACGCCTGATAAATCCATGGATTCCAGGTTTGCTTTCCATCCACAACCCTAGAGAGATCAGATATATCCTGCCAAAAGTCTTCCATCGGTAGCCCCTGCAAGCATCTATCAGTGTTTTTCAGGAGGTCTGTCACCTGGGTAACCTTTTCTCTTGAAGGCATCTCCTTAACCCCACCATAAAGGGAGGGAAGGAATTGGAGACCCGTTTCTCATTGCCCATCTCCTGCCACGTACGGGACTTCCAAATCAGGCAGCCAAAGACAGATTCTGTTGGCATGCATCCATCACCCACCTCCAGGGTGTAGAGCAGAAAGTGAGACACTGGAGTAGTTGTGCAAGATGGGGAGAAGGTTCTTTGGTAAAGAGACAGATGTTCCTGGAGCACTGCCACATTTCCCCTCCATTCCTTTGGGAAGAGGGGTGCTTTCCTTTTCTCACAAGAGACGGGATTTCAAAGAATCATTCAAAGCTCATGTGAAGTTTAGGAATTTGGAGCTCATGCTCAGAAATGTCAAAAGTAAGAAGCTTCCTGGAACTGGCAGGAAGGGGCGAAGAGGTTACGGAGGGAGGGAGCTACAGTCCAATTAGTGGAAAGAAAACTGGGCTTGATTTGTCCCAAAGGAGACATTGCCCAGGAGGATTAGATGATCCTAACAGAGGTATTCTGTGTGGGGTAGACTGGCTGAGGCTGGAGGCTAAGGGGGAAAGTTGTGAGAAACTAGGAGGACAGGCATCGGGGCATTGCCCCCTGAGAACTTTAAGTATGAGGTCCTCAGTGGTTGTGGTTCTAAAAATCTGCCAAAATCACCCAAGAGAGAAGAACTTAGTACTTGGACCTCTGGCATATGTGGAGGGTTCCAGAGTCAGACCCGATTCCCTCTGCCCCTTTCCCGTCCTGTCCAATCCTATAGGGTCGGGGATGTCTGGGGAGTGGAAGGAAATACAGTGGGAGAGCAAGTATGAGGATGGAGAGGTTACCTCACCCTCCTTCACTGAGTCAGGTGCAAGCTGAGGGCAGGAAGGAGTTTGCAAATGGTGAGAATCTGAAGACAGATATTAGAATGACCTGGATTTAGACACACTTTGTTAATTATCTAAATATGGTTTAAACTGTTATGGGGACTAAGATTCCATTTAGAGAAAGGGAAGAAAAAATGGGCATAAAGCAAAAGCCGTGAAAGATGGTAAAGTTGTCTTCTTGCTTCTGAGCAAGTTGTGATGGCCCAATAAATGGGTGATACGCACCAAAAAGCCCTTGTTTCATTAGTATCTGTACTGAAGGGCTGTGTGTGTGTGTGTGTGTGTGTGTGTGTTTGTACTTGTGTGCGTAATCTGTGTATGTACCTAAATTGTCATTGTTTCTTCCTTTTGGTGTTAGGATTCATCAGTAATACACATCATGCTTGAGAAACTCCAGATTTTTTTTAAATAAGTTTAGGAAAGAAGCAATATTTATTAATGTCCTATGCAATTTACCTTCCACTTATAAGAAAGTGATTCCTTAAGTGAGAAAATAATCTGATCGTTGGTTAAAAGTCATTGCTGGATAATCTAAGCTCTAGTTGAGGAAATCGCCGAGCCCAGTGGCCACTGAGACCCTTCCTGACAGGTGAGCAGCATCTTCACAGGTATGGAGAGCAGATAGGATTCAGCCTGAGGATGACTTGCCCCCAACGTCTGTCATCTTCAATAGAAATAAAATCCATGGTTTCTTTGACACAGAAAACTGTGCTTCAAACAGATGCACAAATACTCCCTGTTAATACACGTTTGATAAAATGTTTAGGTTTATTTTTTTTTTTTACGTTTATTTATTTTGAGAGAGAAAGAGCATGAGTGGAGGAAGGACAGAGAGGGAGAGACAGAATCCCAAGCTTGATCTCATGAACCATGAGATCACCATCTGAGCCGAGATCAAGATATGGACGCTGAACCGAGTGAGCCACCCAGGTGCCCTTAAGTTTAAATTCTTTTGGGCTTCTTTGTTTCTTCTTCTCTCTCTACTCCCTGCAAACAGGAGTTTCTCACTGGAACAGGCTCCTGTCACCTCATTTTGTGGCCATAAAACTTCCCGTAAGTGCTCATGAAATGATTCCCCTCCTCTGCAAGAAGAAACTAGAAAAATCTACTCAGAGAGTGATAAGAGAAGTTCTAACTATTTCTGCAGAAATTGGCCAAAGGAACAAGCCCAAGCGATGGGAAAAAAATCAAAACACACACACACACCAAATTGTCCTTTTTTGTTGCTGAATCTGGAAACTGATGATTGATAAAGGGCTGAGGACTCTTGAAGTAGAAGACTTTCATTTGGGTTTATCTGTGAGACCTTTCGATGTCAATATTGACTGGTAAGCGAGGGGAGAAAATCCTACGGATTAAGATACTGCTGATTTGCTTTCTTAAACACAACACAGTATGGAAACAAAAACTTTAAAAGTGTATACATTTTTCAATCTGATGTTATTTAGAAAATCAGAAAGAAGAGAGGAAGCATTAATACAGCATATTTAGTTCTATCCATTGGTTCTTCCAACAGAGAATTTCATTTTTAATATATTGAACAACTTAGATGGAAAGAATGATTATATAACTGTTCATTTCCTGTTTTCCCTGGCTTTCAGGTTACTTTTATAATGATTAACACCTTTTAATCAAGAAATCCATAATTTGGACATTGCACAGCAGAAACTTTCATACGGGCTTACCACCTGGCAGTCATTTAAATGTGCTTCGTTAGATTCAAACTATGGAAACACACAGAAAAAGCTATTGCACAAGGTAAAGCTTTTGGGTTTTGATTAACAGTGAACCAAATGTGATTGAAGCAGATTATATGTAATCACATATTGGCTGAACAGATGTTTAAATAGAATGTCACATCCAAAGTTCCCTGCTTAGGAGTCAGAACTCCCTCAAATTTCATAACAAGAAATCTCCAGAGACAAATAGGTTTTGTAATGTTATAATCTCCTCATCTATACTATGCATCAGAGCTTTCTGAAAAAGTGGGAAATGTTTAAGCGAGCTGTTAAATAGTTGCTGATATTTTAATGACATAAACTTTGGCTGGGTGAAGACTCTACCCGTGACTGAGATGGAAACCGACTTTTATGTCTTCCCCTATGTGGCTGCCTTCATTTGATGATGGCATTCATTGACCACTGCTTGGGACACATCATCCTGTCTATTTCAACCCCTTCTGTGGACATCATGCGGAAGCACTCTAGATTTTCCCCTCACACCCAAAGACCCTCTAATCCTTCTACTGGGCTCTCTTCCAAAAACACTTACACGAATATTGGATTTTGAGAAAAGATTAGTGTTTGGAAGAATAAAGAGGCACGGGTGAAAAGAGCAGCAAACTTGTCATTAGTTTGCTCTCCCTTGAGCATTGCTCGTGCACTGGATTATAGCCCCCAATGCTTTGCTGCGTGTAAGAGAGGACATAACACGAATGAACGTCACACAGTCCTACCCCTCCATTTAGATGAGCCATGTAGAACACACACTGGACATGCCTGCATGCATTCACTAAGTGCTCCTGCTGTTATGTGTCTGTGCGTTTATATGCGTGCGTGTCTCTACATGTGCCTCCCAGAATTAATGAATTCCTGTTTTATCCAGTGGTTGTTAAAGATTTTCTTTGTGGCAACCAGGCCACTCCATTTCTACAATGCTCAGAAAACCATGGGTCACAGCTTTGATCGCAGAAGTCCCATGTATGTGTCCCAGAGAGTCACCTCTCCCTAAGAAGGAACATTCGTACAATCTCTCGGCATCATTTCTGGAGCGTCTACTGTGTGCCAGATGGTGATGGAGGCCCATTGTGTGGAAGGTGATATGTGTGTGTAGAGAAGGCCCCACAAGCCGGATTGGAATAGTAAAAACTAAGCACTGAGTCACCAGAGGGAGTCTGTAGGTCCCCTGCCAACATCACAAGAAAACATCAAAATTAAAGGTTACAGTAGTTCAGAATAGAAGGAGTGAAACATTTTCCTAATCATCCTTGATGAGAGAATGTTTTGTTTTTTGTAGTTGTGTATTTATTTATTCTGAGAGAGAGAGAGAAAGTTGGGGAGTGGCAGAAAGGCAGGGAGAGAGTGAAAACCCCAAGCATGATCTGAGCTGTCAGCACGGAACTGATCCAAGGCTCAAATTCACAACCCATGAGATCATGACCTGAGCTGCAACCAAGAGTCAGACGCTTAACCAACTGAAACACACACGCGCCCACCCGCCCGCCCGTCGCCCCCCTTGATGAGAGAACATTGAACTATCTATGCACCAAGTGTGGTCAGTGGTCAGTCCTAAATTTGTTCTTGTATTTTCATAATGAGTTAGGATGTTTCATTGAAGTGTTTGGTAAATTCATTTCATATAACCAGTGTGATGAATTTACCCCCAGGCAGATTCCTTTTTGCCCTGAGCCTGGAGGAAAGGATATCAAGTTTTACTAGGTCTACATTTATCCCGACTATGGGTAGACACAAAGAAGGAGGTTAACCTATTGGCTTCCTAAAAAAGAGTGGTCATAAACTGAGTCAGTGCCTAATGGAGGAGATCAATAAAGCAGCGGTGTGGACGGTGATAATAACAGTTTACAGATGCTCTGAAGCCTGGAGTCATCATCATTAATTTAGCTCCACATGTGTGTAGGCAGAATAATAGGATTCAGACAGGCCTCTGAGGGGGAAGATCTATCATATTGATCAAAACCAGCAGGCAGAAAGCTGGGCTTTTGGGTCTTGTGGCTGACAGTGTTCTGATGCAGTGAAAAGCAATCCATGGGACCTCCTAGCAGACTGGACCACCCACGGCATGGAACACAGCCTCACATTATAACTCGTTCACTCTCAAGTCTGCTTTTAGCTTGACACTTGTCATCAAGTCCCCTCACCGTCTCCACCCTTGAGGGTGGGCTTCTGCCTGACCCTTGAGCCACTTCCCTCTTTTGTACCTTATGTGAATATGGGTAACCTTACTTTGTTCTTTGACCTCAGGTTTCTGAAGTTTGTCAGCAAATTTGATGTCCATTCCTTCTAGAAATGAGCCTCTGTCCTTTTTGTCTATCAATCCCAATTCCTTGTCAACTGGCTGGGCTCCTGCTCAAAACCCATCATGCACACCCACCTGCATGTGCCTCCCCATGTTACCTGCTGCCTCTCCATCACTAGGTTCTGTCCTCTGGCTTGGGGACTAATGACTACTTCAAGTTGGACTATAGATGCCAACTGTAGACCAAGTGTCGTTGGTGGTTTAGAGCCACTCTCACCAGATGCTGAATTCTGTGTAGCAGGCTGCTCACTTTCTACAAAGAGGGTGTTTCCCCCTTTTGCACTTGGGCCACACCCCATCCTGTCACAGAATATGGTAAGAGGTATAGAAGATGAAAATTGTCCTTCACATTAAGAAGGACCATTAATAACAGCAACTACAATTTAGTGCAGTCATTAATTCAGTGAGTACCTTTTATTAGCTACCACACCCTAAATGTTGGGAATCAGAGCACCAACAACAAACAGGAAGACTCCCACCCTCGTGGAACTTATATTTTCAGGTGTGCATGTAGGCATGCGTGTCTGCAGCACTCTTGTTGGAAGGAGTGATAGAGCAAGTTCATACTGGGTGGTGAGGAAGCCTTTCTGTCGAGGTATCATTTGAAATAGACCTTTGAAGTGACGTGAAAGAGCCAGTCATTGGATGATCGAATAGAACATGTTTCCAGAGTGAGGAAAGGCTGGGCAAAAGTCCAAAACCAGGAATGATCCTGAAGATCTGAGACTCACAGTGACTGGAGATAGCGGACAAGAAAAGAGGTGGTTGGGATGAGGCTGGAGGCTTTGCCTGAGGCTGAATGTTGAGTGGCTTTATGCACCGTGGTAAAGAGCTTGATCTTAACTTAAATACAGTGGGAAGGAGACGGGAGACATTCTCCTCCACGAGGGTGTGGCTATGACTCAGCACCTGGCCAGAGCCTGCAAGGACTCCACTCCAAGGTGGGCAGAACTCCTTGTATAGAGGACCTGAGTTGGCAGACGTGTGCCCTGCCAAGTTGAGTGGCTCCACAGAGTTGCTTCAATGAGCATATCAAAGCACACTGTGGAAGATCCAAACCACCACTATGAGTACGAAGATAAAGCAACCAGAGTCACAACAACGGAGAGCATGCTACACACTGCAAAAACACTTCCTGAAGGGCCCGGCCCTAGACAGCGTATGACCCCTTTTTAATATAGCAGTGCTCACAGGCAGGACACATAACAAGCTATTAAAACATGCAAAGGACAGAAAACAAGCCAAAATGATGAAATGGAAGAATTCTCCTCAAAAGAAATCCTAGGAAGAAATGAAAGCTAGAGAATTGCTCAAGACAGATGTAAATAATATATTTAAGCAAGAATTTGGAAAAATAATCCTAAGATTAATAGCTGAGCTTGAAAAAAAGCATAGAAGATGGCAGGGAATCTATTGCTACAGAGAACAAGGAACTAAGAAACAGTCACAATGAATTAAGAAATGCTGTGAATGAGACGGAAAAGAAACTAGCTGCAGTGACAGCAAGGATGGAGGAAGCAGAGGGGAGAATAAGTGAAATAGAAGATAAAATTATGGAAAATGATGAAGCCGGGGAAAAAGAGAGATAAGAAAATACTAGACCACAAGGGGAGAATTAGAGAACTAAGTGATTCAATGAAATGTACTAATATCCATATCATAGGAGTTCCAGAAGATGGAGAGAGAGAGAGAGAGAGAGAGAGAGAAAGGGGCAGAAGGTTTACTTGAACAAATTATAGCTGAGAACTTCCCCAATCTGGGGAAGGAAGCAGACATCCAAATCCAGGGGGCACAGAGAACTCCCTTCAGATTCAACAGGAATATCATATCAGGAACACAGCATATCATAGTGAAACTGGCAAAATATAAAGAGAGAATTCTAAAAGCAGTTAGGGACAAATGGGCCTTAACCTATAAGGGTAGACACATAACAGGAGTAGCAGACCTGTCCACTGAAACTTGGCAGGCCAGAAGCAGTGGCAGGAAATATTCAAAGTGTTTAATAGGAAAAATATGCATCCAAGAATCCTTTATCCAGCAACCCCGTCATTCAGAATAGGAGAGAGAAGGCTTTCCCAGATAAACAAAAACTGAAGGAGTTGATGACAACTAAGCCAGCCCTGCAAGAGATCCTAAGGGGGATTCTGTGAGTGGAATGCTGCAAAGACCATGAAAGACCAGAGACATCACCACAAACATGAAACCTACAGATAACACCATGACACTAAATCCGTATCTTTCAATAACAACTCGAAATGGACTAAATGTCCCAATCAAAAGACAGAGGGTATCAGAATGGATTAAAAAAATAAAAACAAGATCCATCTATATATTTTCTACAAGAGACTCATTTTAGACTTGAGGACACCTTCAGATTGAAAGTGAGGGGATGGAGAACTATCTGTCTTTTGACTGGAAGTCAAAAGAAAGCTGGAGTATCCATAGTTATATCAGACAAACTCGATTTTAAACTAAAGACTATAACAAGAGTTGAAGAAGTGTCTTATATCATAATTATGGGGATCTATCCATCAAGAAGAGCTAACAATTATAAATCTTTATGCCCCCAACATTAAAGAACCCAAATGCATAAATTGCTTAATCACAAACATAAGCAATCTTATTCATAAGAATATGGTAATTGCAGAGGACTCTAATACTCCCCTTACAACAATGGACAGATCATCTAGGCAGAAAATCAGTAGAGAAACAATGGCCCTGAATGATACACTGGACCAGATGGACTTGACAGAAATATTTAGAACTTTTCAGACTAAAGCAGAAGAATACACATTCTCCTCGAGTGTGCATGGAACATTCTTCAAGATAGGTCACATACTGGGTCATAAAACAGCCCTCAATAAATATAAAAAATTTGAGAACATACCATGCATATTTTCAGATCGCAATGCTATGAAACTTGAAATCAACCACAAGACAAAATTGGGAAAGCCCCCAAATGAGTAGAGGTTAAAGAACATCCTACTAAAGAACAAATGGCTCAAATGGGCAATTAAAGAAGAAACTAAAAAACTATATGGAGACAAATGAAAATGAAAAGATGCAGTCCAAACCCTTTGGGACGCAGCAAAGGCAGTCCTAAGAAGAAAATACATTGCAATTCAGATACCACCTCACACCGGTCAGAATGGCTAAAATGAACAAATCAGGAAACAGCAAATCCTGGAGAGGATGTGCTGAAATGGAACCCTCTTGCACGGTTGGTTGGAATGCAAACTGGTGCAGCTGCTCTGGAAAACAGTGTGGAGCTTCCTCAAAAAAGGTAAAACTAGAACTACGCTATGACCCAGCAATAGCACTGCTAGGAATTTACCCAAAGGATACAGGAGCGCTGATGCATAGGGGCACATGTACTCCAATGTTTATAGCAGCACTTTCAACAACAGCCAAATTATGGAAAGAGCCCAAATGTCCATCAACTGACGAATGGATAAAGATGTGGTTTATATATACACTGGAATGCTACTTGGCAATAATAAAGAATTAAATCTTGCTATTTGCAACAACGTGGATGGAACTGGAGGGTGTCATGCTAAGTGAAGTAAGTCAGTCAGAGAAAGACAGATATCATATGTTTCCACTCATATGTGTAATTTGAGAAACTTAACAGAAGGCCATGGGGGAGGAGAAGGGAAAAAAAATAGTTACAAACCGAGAGGGAGACAAACCGTAAGACTCTTAAATACAGAGAACAAACTGAGGGTTGATGGTGGGGGGCGGGAGACAGGGAAGAAGGAGTAATGGGCATTGAGGAGGGCACTTGTTGGGTTGAACACTGGGTGTTGTTTGTAAGTGATAAATCATGGGAATCTACTCCTGAAGCCAAGAGCACCCTGTATACACTGTATGCTAATGAGCTTGACAACAAATTATATTTAAAAAGAACACATTATAAATACATGCTTTCCATTTTCTAAATAAAAAATAAAATTCTTTATCAAAATACATACATAAATACATAGAGTGAGAAGAAACTTGAGGATTTTAAGGAGATGAGTAACTTAATCTGAGTTACATTTTATTTATAAATATTTTTTATTTTCTTTTATTTTTTATTCTCAAGTTAGTTAATATACAGTGTGGTCTTGGCTTCAGTAGAACCCAGTGATTCATCACTTACATAGAACACCCAGTGCTCAACCCAACTAGTGTCCTCCTTAAAACCCACCACCCATTTAACCCATCCCCCCAACCCCCATCAACCTCAGGATATTCTCTGTGTTTAAGACGGTCTTATGTTTTGCCTCCCTCTTTGTTTTTATCTTACTTTTCCTTCCCTTCCCTTATGATCATCTGTTAAGTTTCTCAAATTCCACATATGAGTGAAATCATATGATATCTGCCTTTTTCTGACTTATTTTGCTTAGCATAATACCTTCCATCCACGTTGTTGCAAATGCAAGATTTCATTATTTTTGATGGCTGAGTAATACTTCATCGTGTGTATAAACCACATCTTCTTTATCCATTCATCCGTCGATGGACATTTGGGCTCTCTCCATACTTTGGCTATTTTCAGTGGCGCTGCTGTAAACATTGGGGTGAATGTGCCCCTTCGAATCAGAATTTTGTGTTCTTTGGGTAAATAGTAGTGCAGTTGCTGGATGGTAGGGTAGTTCTATTTTTAACTTTTTGAGGAGCCTCCATACTGTTTTCCAGAGTGGCTGCACCAGTTTGCATTCCCACCAGCAGTGCAAGAGCGTTACCCTTTCTCCGCACCCTCGCCAACATCTATTGTTTGCTGAGTTGTTCATTTTAGCCATTCTGACCAGTGTGAGGTGGTGTCTCCGTGTGGTTTTGATTTGTAGTCAATGAGCTTACCACTTCTGGGCAGACGGGATTTATAGGAAGGCCCTGGAGAACGTTGAGAGACTCTTTAGGTGGCTCCTGGGGTAGTTAAGCAGGAGGGTGGTTTGGACTAGACTATATATGTACAAATGGAGAAAAGGTGAGGAAGAATCTGGAGGACTTAGAGAAGGAGTTGACATGGGATCAAGAATCTTAGATCTTTATCATGAGCAGAAGGGCTGATGGTGGCTCATTTTCTGAGGATGGAGAAGATAGAGGAAGGAGAAAAATCTAGAGTGCTGTTTTTGGCTGCAAAAGTTTGAGTTGCCCCTTAGATGATGTAACATGACAAATAGGCAGTACAGTGTATGGATCGGAAGGACTGGTAGATGTCAGGGTTGGAAACAGAAGCTGAGAACTGGGAAATAAATAAATAAATATAAATAAATAAATAAATCCTGGTTCCTGACACAGAGCTCCTAAATCCCCTGGAATTTCCTGGGTCTTTTGTTGTGATGAGGCGACTCCTTGTGGGCCCCTGGATAGCTTCTGGATGGGAGCTGGTCATCAGAGATACGAAGCCCTAAATAGAGTCTTGGAATTTTCAGTCCCATCCCCCATCTCCTGGAAGGGGAGGGGGGGTTTCAAAATTGAGTTAGTGATTAACATGCCTACATGATGAAGCCTCCATAAAAATCCCCAGATTACAGGGTATGGAGAACTTCTAGGTAGGGGCAGGTGAACAAATCCACATGCTGGGACAGTGGTGCACCCCAACTCCATGTGACAGAAGGTCCTGTACTCGGGACCCTTCTGGATCTCGCCCTATGTACTCTTGTAGGTGGTATCCGAGGTGGGAGTCGGGGGCCATCTTGTGGGACTGAGCCCTTAATCTGTGGGATCGGAGGCCATTACCAGGTGGATAGTGTCAGAGTTGAGCTAAATGGTAGGTCATGCAGTTGGTGCCTGAGAATTGGTTGATGAGTGGAAAACACACATCAGATGTCAGAAGTATTGTCAGCTTATGAACACAGGAAAAACACAGGACTGTGTCTTTCTTCTCAGAGCCATCTGCACCAGGATGGTGTCTACAGGTGTGGAGTGAAGGAGTTCGCATGGGGAAAGTATGGGTAGGGAAGGAGCAGGAGAGACCTCTGAGGTATGTCAGTATCTTGAAGGCTTAGCAGTGGTCACAAATGTACATGCCTTATTGTGTGTCCTGCCACATGCTAGTCTTTACTTCAACTTCTGTAACTAGGTAGAAAGTGAAGTCTGGCATCAGGCTGTCTTCTTGGGACCTGAGGCCCTCCTCTGGCCAACTGTGTGATCTTGGGCAAATCAGCTACCCTGTCTGTAACTTAGTTTCCTCACATGCAAAATGGATTTATAAAAATATCTACATCACGGGGGTGCCTGGGTGGCTAGGTTGAGTGTCTGACTCTTGCCTTCAGCTCGGATCATGATCTCATGTCTGTGAATTCGAATCCCGCATTGGACTCTGTGCTGACAGCACAGAACCTGCTTGGGGTTCTGTCTCTCTCTCTTTCTGCCACTATCCCCACCTTAAATAAATAAACTTTAAAAAGTAGCTACGTCATAGGCTTGATGGTTGGATTAACTGGATTAATGTGGACAAAGCCCCTAGAATAGAGCCTGGCACATTTTTTTTAAAATACGAAATTTATTGTCAAATTGGTTTCCATAGCGCTCATCCCAACAGGTGCCCTCCTCAATATCCATCACCCACCCTCCCCTCCCTCCCACCCCCCGTCAACCCTCAGTTTGTCCTCAGTTTTTTAAGAGTCTCTTATGCTTTGGCTCTCTCCCACTCTAACCTCTTTTTTTTTTTTTCCCTTCCCCTCCCCCATGGGTTTCTGTTAAGTTTCTCAGGATCCACATAAGAGTGAAAACATATGGAATCTGTCCTTCTCTGTATGACTTATTTCACTTAGCATCACACTCTCCAGTTCCATCCACGTTGCTACAAAAGGCCAGATTTCATTTTCTCATTGCCCCGTAGTATTCCATTGTGTACATAAGCCACAATTTCTTTATCTGTTCATCAAGCCTGGCATGTTTTAAGCACCCAATAAATGTGATGTGGCAATTGCTAAATAACTATTGTCTGCATTTCACACCCAAGTCAGGCTCAGAGAAGTTTGAATCCTCAAGGGTCGTAGAGGTAGTAAATGGTGGAGCCAAGGTATATGATCAGCCATCTAAACATGTAATGTGTTGACCAAGGGAAAAAAGGAATCGTTTCTAAAAGCAGATTTGTTAATTTTCACCCCGTGGCCAAATGGGGGAAGTCACTTTCAACAAAATAATATTTTTGTCTTTTAATTTCAATTAAATAAAGTAATGTGCGTTAGGCTAATTAAGTATGGTCAGGCAAGGGAGTTGGCTGCTTTATCAAATAGAGGAGAATGATTTGTACTTAACATACTGGTTGTTTACACATAAATTGGTGTTTTTAATTGTTTAGAAGCAATTTGTTCTCTTCAGCAAATTAAATGTTCCTCTCTGCAAGTGTTAGACTGTTTTATTGACGACTTTTTTTTATAAAGCAAAGCTAGCTTCGGCTTAATTCCTATCCAAATTAATGAAAGTTTCCTTCATTTATGAGATTCTCAATCTCCTCCGCTGGTGTTAAAATTAGGTTCCATTCCCAAATTTGAGAAAGGAGCATTTCTCTGCCCATAATTCCACTATCCAATTACAATAAATTATGCAAAAGAACTGTTGTTCTGGAAGAAACTGTGAAGAACATCTGCCAACCCTAAGAGGTGACAGGTCTGACTGTGATACGATGTCTTAGGGTTCAGTCCACTTGGAATTCTGTCTGAGTATTCCACAGGTCACTACACATCCCAGACATTCTGGGCAGGTTGAGAGGAAGGACAAAAGAAAGGAAGGGAGGGAGGGAAGGAGGGCAAGAGTGAGGAAGAAAAAAAATCTCCTCGATGGGAATATGATTTCACAGCACTGGTTTCCAAACAAGGCCAATCACCAAGGGCGCAACCCTGAAAAGTTTCCAACATTAGGCTGTTGTGCTGTGCTGAAAACCACCCAAGAGCTGTGCACCTTCTTTTTCAGGAGTCACACCAGATGTCCTGTCCAAGGACTAACAGCGTCTATTCCTGTAGGGCTCCATCCATATGTGAGGAAGCGGAAGAGAGCATTTCAGAGCTGGTTGGTCAACTGTAAGTTATGCTCAGTGCAGTGCGTCGGGAATACAGAAACATTTTCCAGATGGCATCGTAAAGTCAGTTCATTTTTGCAAAGCACCATCTCATTTTTGAGAAATAGCCCCTTGTTTTCCATTCCCCTTGGTCGTTCCAGAATAGCTTTTCCTTGCCATAAATGCAACACTTAAACTAGAGGGTCGGGTAGGATTTCTGCTGTATATTATGAAAAGTGTCTAACAGGCTGCGCGTGTTCCGATACGAATCGACCAGGAGTATGACAAGATGTTGTCCCAACCCTGGGCTGGGCCATCGGGGAGACAGAGCGCCAGATGGGTATTGGGATTCTACTTTGCTCTTAATGATGTAACCTTGAGACACTCACCTCATCGTCTGTGTTTCTGTGTCTGCACACGTGGGAGAGCTGGGCGATGCCTCTGAAATTCTTTCTGTGTGATCCAAGGCCCACCCATCGCTGGAGTTGTTTGTCTACCTGCTTATCCACACGGACTCTGCTGTAGTCACATTGTTCAACTCCCTTTCTTCCCCATACTCCTGCACTTTCCCAGATTCATGTCTTTTCATCAGGCTCTTTCCTTGGCCCAGGATGCACTCTCTCTCCCTGTCTGTCTAGCAAATCCTGCATATCCTTCAAGGCACTGGTCAGGTGTCCTCCTCAATGAAAGCGTGTATGTATCCTTATCACTCCCTGGAGGGATTTACACCTGCAACTCCCTTCAGTTACCGGAGGTATTTTATAAAGTATATTTATAAAACATGCTCATTTCACAGCTAAGCATACGAGACTCTGCCACCATGCATCTTGTCTCAAAGTCCGGAGGTGTTATCAGAATCTGGATTTGAACTCAGGTTTCTTGGACACCGTGAGTTCCTGCCAGTCTCCTAGTGACATTCCTGGCATCCTTTGTTGCAATTATTGTTGTTAAACTTTTTTTAAAAATATAAAAGTTCACGCATCCTTAACTAAGTAGTAAATGCCTTAAAGAAAATAATACTTTCTTCATATTTCTTATTTTTAGAAAGAGTAGAGGATGTGATTCTGTGATTCATGGTTGTTGCTCCAGGACATAAGCAGTACCTGGCAGAGTAGACAGTAAATACACATTTACTGAAGGAACTTGTTGAATTCCTAGGTGTCTCTTATAGTGTCTGGCTTTGGACGCGTAAGTCTCCAGGAAATATTTGTTCTTCTGGTGCAATGAACTTGTCCCTTCATTAAGATTTTAGATTAAAATCTTCTTGGATATTTACGAAATACTTTCCTCTTAAAGCTTCCCAAGCCTCTTACCCCCCTTCTGATACTGACCTTGTCTACCTAATGTAACTATTATCGAGCCATTAACCGAATGATTCTTGACTTCTCACGTTGACACCAGACTGTCACGTCTGTCTCCAGTGATTTAGAGTGAGAGGCCCGTCTCAGTAAAAATTGCGTACTAAATATCTTCTATGGATTGTTAATGATCCCATACTAAGTCCTTCGTTTATATTATTTAAAAAAATTTTTTTAACGTTTATTTATTTTTGAGACAGAGAGAGACAGAGCATGAACGGGGGAGGGGCAGAGAGAGAGGGAGACACAGAATCGGAAGCAGGCTCCAGGCTCTGAGCCATCAGCCCAGAGCCTGATGCGGGGCTCGAACTCATGGAGCGCGAGATCGTGACGTGAGCCGACGTCGGACGCCCAACCGACTGAGCCACCCAGGCGCCCCTGTTTATATTATTTTATTTAATTCACACAGAAGAACAAAGATCCTTAACTCCATTGTACAGGTTGGGAAAGTAGGGCTCAGAGAGATTAAGCAACTTCCTCGGGACCACACAGCCAGTAAAGTGATGAGCGAGGGAAGGTTAATGCTCCAGCTCTAGTCACCAAGCTCTCCTACATCTATGTAGCTCGTGATGTTATGACAGCGGGCGGCTGAATATTATAAGCTGGCATGATCCAATTACACAAGTCCTAAAGGTCAAGTCAGATGCAGTGAGTAATGGCCTCGCATTTTGGAGCTTACTCATTGGGAACATTTCAAAATCACTGATAGCCGCACAAATACCAATTGTTTCCAATAGTTTTGTTGCCACAATCTTAGAAATTATGAAACATTCTAACTAAAGTTCCACCTCTGAGTAATGTGTGTTTAGTTTGTGAAAACTATACTAGAAAAAACTACATATTCTAGAAAACTAGAATAGCTTCTATACATTAGTGGGTGAAGCCATTGATACGTAACATTCTTCTCTTTCACTTCACCCTAGTAAAGGTCACGTGGTGTTTGTTAACATTTTGAATGTAGATAATAGTTCGCTAGGCTTACTTAACAGGACCTCATCAGCTACATTGACTTTAGTTTTGGCTCGACGCAGAGTCAGAGAGTCAGAAAGAGTGAAGCAGTAGGCATTCAGTAAATATTTAAATGAGAACATGAAAACACGGTGGAAAACGTGACTTCTGAGTGTTTGCGGTAGTTTTCACAGCTTTTGTGATTTTGGAGCTGGTGAGAGTCTAGCTGTTTTTCTTTTGTCTAAAATGAACTGAATTTGGAAACTCAGTGTAGCCTATTTTTAATTCTTTCAGGGAAGTATCGCTAAAGTGTTTCTCGGTGCACGTAGCTTTCAAGAGACAATATAACAGTCAGACAAAGAGTGTGCTAGGTTGTGGGTTTTTACGTTTTCAGAATTTAGACGCTACTTGTTTCTCCACTGCCTACCACACACGACGCTGAGCAAGTTCCTCCTAAAACAAGTGTTAGTTTATTCAACTCTAAGTGAAAGTTAATATATAATTCAAAGAATTTGAAAGGGATCTATCAACGCACAAAGGGCTGGCTGTGTGTCGAGTTTAGTCTCCTTGCAAATGGTGGGCAGACTGTGACGTTCTGCTAACTTTTCCGTTTGCTGCCTTGATTTCTGGGTATAAGGTAACAGAGGGACAGCAAGCAGGGGACTGAGTTCGCGACACCTATTGCGTAGTTCATTCCCAGAAGATGGGGGAGGGGAACCCCAGGGTAGCTTGGGAAACCGTTTTGTTGCTGTGGCTTTATTGTGATGTTAGTAAATCGGCAGCTTCTGACGGGTTCGGCCAGGGAGCTGACTCTTATCTTCTTGTAGGAGTCTCAGAGCTCCGGATCTGCAGGCTTTGAATCCTTGCTTGGAAGAAGATTAGACAATATCCCCTTTTACCGCACATCAGTAATTAATGATAAATTATTTAAATGACTGTTGATTGCCTTTGGCTTTCACCTTGACTGTCAGCACCGTAAGCAGCGGAGTCTTTTAAAGGGTACCTGACATGCTCCTACGGAGAGGCGGAGAGGAAGCCTTCATTTACGGTGCGCTGAACGTGCACTGAGTACCCGCCGTGTGTTTGCCTCCGCACAGGGTGCTGAATTTCAGTGCTCATCTGATCTCCTCCCTACCTGTCAGGAACTCACGGTCTCACGGAAGAGAAAGGTACAGCTGCGAATTGCAACACGCAATCCTGCATCCCGTCCTTTGTCAAGAGGCGTCCTAAGCAGAAGAAATAACGTGGGCAACGTGGCAACCTGCCCAAAAGGTAGCTCCGGAGGGGTGGAGAATAAAAATGATGAAATAATACCATTTAGGACGGGCAGAATTCACACGTGGGGACCCTGATGCAGAAGCAGGCGAAGCAAAGAGGTGGGTGGAGGTCGGAGGTGTTGTGGCAGGGGGGACCTGGCCACGGAACGCAGGGCAGGGGCACTTGCGGAGGAGGAGGTCCAAGATGGAAGCTGCCTTCTGGCCTGTGCTCGGAGAAGCAGGCTTCGAGTCTTGGAGGAAGCCAGCACCACAGGAAAGAGTCTCCCACCCACAGGAACCTGGGGGAGCCGACAGAAGCCTTAGTCTCTGCGCCAAGGAAGAGGGAGAATTGCAACAGCCCAGGGCAGGGGGGAGGCCACCTCTCACACCCCTGTAGGCTCGTCCTCACGCCCCCTTCATAAGCCTCCACCAGGCTTGTACGGTGAGATAATAGGTGCTACAAATACCGCAAAAAAAAAGTGGCATTGTTCTCGCTTTTGGTTTCCTCCTCCGGCAGACTCTGCCCGCCTGCCCTCACCCTTAGCCCAGAGACATCAGGCTGACGTGGTCCAGTGGTGGAGGGAGGAGAACCACAGGCGGTCCCCCTGACCACAGGCCCTGGCAGCGTCGAGGCCCTGAAACGTCCACCATGTGCGCTGAGGGTAAAGGGGCCGCTCCCTCGGGCTGGAGCTCCGGGAAGGGAGCAGAGGGGGCAGTATGCCTGGGAAGAAAACCAAGGATGCAGAAGAGAAACAAGCAAAGGAGACTCCAGGCTGAGATCTTCTAGAAGGAAACCCATCACCAAAGTCACTTCCACGGGGGGATGATCTCCTCCCCCGGACCCTGGGAAATC